>NC_056741.1:436474534-436544534 GCF_019279795.1 Protopterus annectens | reverse complement strand
TGCTTGCTTTACATAATTCTAAGGTACTTACATGCTACTTACACGTTTTGGTATATTGCCACTGATTCTAATATTTATTTATTTTATTTATTGACATTTGTTAATCAGGTTAGTCCAACTGAGTCAGGGGCCCATTTTCAGTGGAAACCTGAGGAGAAAAGCTCCAGAGAATTTACAATCTTACAAAAGATAAGCAACAAATACATAAGATGAGTTTACTAAAATTTACAGCTCTGTACTTATTAAAGCAGTGAAAATAATAGTACAAAACAATACCATAAATGAAATGCATTCTAAGTATTTAACCAAAGAGACATAGTATTAGGAAGACCTTTTTTTTTTTAAATATAAGAAGAACAGAATATAATTACATGATAGAGAGAAGTGGACAGAAAAAAGGTGAAAAAATACACCCAGACATGATCAAATCTAAACCTTTTGTTTGATCACAGCTTTTTCTTTCTGTATGTGCAAAATATTTTCTGACACAATTACTTCACTGTATAGAATGAAAACTAAATCAAAACAGCTTGCAAGTTTACATGTAATGTTACAGAACTAGGTGTATTAAGGGCAGACATTCTTTACACTTAAATATTAATGGTCATATGCCATTGAGCAGTCGTAGAACCCAGTATGCCTCCATACTACAGCTTATTGGGAGACAGAGTCAGGATCCTAAGAAGCCTGAATTTACCTACCCATGGTAGTTTAGCCATTATATTTGGTATACAAATAACCCACAGATGGGTCAAACACAGATATGTTTCCACTATCCATGAGGGACAGTGGTGCTAAAGTAGGGATGAATTCATGGTTATCCATCTTGTTGTGTCTTTCGGCTTTTCCCATTTAGGGGATCGCCACAGTGGACTCCAGTCCGCTAATGACTGACAGTAGATTTTTACGTGCCGAGTTGCCAGCCCTGATGCACAACCTTCAATGAAGGTACGCCCATTCATGCATGTCTCTACACAGAAGACGCTCTAGCTGAGAATTGAACCGGACAACGTCTTACTTTGAGGCAACAACACATGTTTATCCATCTACTCATTCAAATTAATAGAGTAAGAGTAGTACTTTGCTTTATGTGGAGTTGAACACAGTTCCATAGATGAGTTATCCTCTGTGATACATATCTATCCCTCTGGCACATTCTATTTATTTTGCCAAAGAGACTGAAATCCCCTTGAGCACTTGGCTATGATGCCACTGGACTTACGAAGAGGTAGTAAGTCTGAAAGAACAGGGTCTGTTAAAGCTCTATATGTGAGGCTCAGATCAACATTCAGTAGCCTGTATAAAACTGAGAAGAGGGACAAGGCTATGAGATGGTTTGCATAGTTATTACAATTTGTGTCCTTGATTTTTTAGTGATAAAGCATCATGGTCATTCCAGTTGTGACAAGTTTTTGGACAGATACATACCAAAATGGGCATTATAGTAAATAATCTGCCTAATGAGTGCCAAGTACAGTGGAACAATTACATCTCTGGATTTGTACAAAAGACCTTTAGCTGTGAGCTATTCAGTGATAAAGTACTTCCTTTCAACAGTTGATACACAGTGATCAAAGAGCAGCTCATTATCAATATAGGTGCCCAGATCCCTAACTGTGGGATACATTTTTGGGAGTGTGTTGTTAATGTGATAGTTACATGGAGAGTCTTGTTTGCTGAAGGATATGATTAAACCATTCTTGGTATTTAGCTTTAGTTCATGTTTTTTGGCACCAGCTATTTGTTCAGGACAGGCGCTCTTTGAGGATCTTGGTTTCCTCTCAGGAGTCTATGAAAACATCAAATTTACAATCAACTGCAAATGGTCAGCCACAATCTTTGATATTAGCTTTGACTTCTGAGAAGTAAATGCCAAAGAGGAGTGGCCAAAGGAAACCCTAGGGTAAACCGCTAGCGATTTGCCCTTTGGAACAGGTAGATCTTCCTATACAAATGTCCTTGGCTCTGTATATGTGCTTGTTGGACCTGACATTTAGCTTGGATAGTTTATCTATGATACCTGAGTGTGAGATGGTGTTGAACAATTTTGCAAGGTCTACATAGGGTGGTGCTGCGGTAGCATTGTCGCCTCACAGTTAGACGTTGCCCGTTCGATTCTCAGTTAGAGCGTCTTCTGTGTGGCGACATGCGTGAATGGGCGTTCCTTCGTTGAAGGTTGTGCGCTAGGCCCGGCAAGCCAGCACGTAAAAAATCTACTGCCAATCAGTAGCGGACCGGAGTTCCGCTGTGGTGACCCCTAACCGGGAAAAGCTGAAAGACACAACAATATATATGGTGTGCACTGTTTTGTCCTTGTCCATTGCTTCAGTAACTTTTTCAAAGTTGACCAGGTTAGATAGGCAGGACCTGCCCTTCACAGATCTAATCTGGGATGGTTCGAGATCTATAACTTACCTAAATCCTTATTTATTAAATCTGCAAAGATCCTTTCCATAGCCTTATAGATGAGGCAAGTCAGGCTTATTGGTCTTTAATAACTCAGATCTGTTCAGGCCCCACCATTGTGCAAGGGAATGACTGCTGCTGTCCTCTATTCATCTGGCAGAAAGCCTGTTTTGAGGAGGATATTAAATAGCTTCTGTGGGGGATCTGAAAAGTCATGTGTCAGACTGTCCAGTAGGCATCCTGGTATGTTATCTGGCTGTATGTTATGTTTTTGGCCTTAGACAGCACCTTGTTCTTGGGAAGTTTGAGTAGAGAAGAGTGTAGGTGCAAATATGTGATCTGAGAATACTAGAGTGTAGAGGGCATTGAAGTTTGAACTAATTTTGTCTGCAAGAAGATTGGCTATGTCATCTGAGTCCAAGTGTGGGATATAATTTACTATTAGATCTGCACAGTACTGGGCATTGTTTCTGAGATTCTCGTCTGGAGCACCTTCTGTGTGGAGTCTGCATGTCCTCCCCATGGTCGAGTGACATCTAAAGATGTGCAGGTAGGTGCGTGCATGAATAGGTGTGCCTTCTTTGAAGGTTGAGTGTCGGGCTGGCAACCCGACACCATAAAAATCCACTGCCAATCATTAGCGGACCGGAGTTCTGCTGTGGTGACCCATAACCGGGAAAAGCAGAAAGAAGACATAGAAGGCTTTGCATTTATTCTTTGCCTGGAAAGATATTTTTACCACATATCTGACTTTGGTTGATTTGATCAGGGTCTGGAGTTTCTTATTCAGTTTTGCAAGAGATTTACATAAAGGCATATACACAATGGGGCAAGACTTCATCCATATAAATTACTACTCCCAAGAATCTTTACAAAAGATCAGTCACCTGTGTATGAGCTTGACCCAATGGAGTAAGTTATGGGAGTCCAGAAGTATACCAGACAAACAGACACAAAGTGCCATTTGTGAGAGCAGCAATCCCCTTTCTTTACTTGGCACATAGAGCTGAGCAGCATATCAACTATACTGTTAAAAAGAAGAAAAGTTGTCATTGTTACAAACTAGGAAAAAACTACCAGCAATATCTTGTGGTGCAGTCAGACTTGTTAACACAGTCATATGTGCATCAAACCCCCTACCCAAAACACACATAGTGATGCTGCCAAGCTCCCTTCAATATAAGCTCATAAAAATTTACCTCTCATTATCATAATATGATAATGACCTAGCTTTGCCTTTATGCTGTGCTGAAGTGTGATACTGCTGCAGCTATTTGGTTGCAGACAGAATAAGGGATGAACCAGGCACAAGAGAGCTTAGCACACCACTATGTCTTATGCCCTCCTCTGTACAATTCATAAAGAATAATAGTGTTTGTACACCACCATTGTGGTCTGTAATCCATGTTTTTCAATCCTGATCCTATTGACAATGTATTTAATGTAGTATACTGAGTGTTAGTACTCCTCTGAACATCATGCATACATACCAGAGCCTGAAAATAGATCAGCTTATTGTGCGCTCACACATATGTGCATTTTTATGTCTGTGTGCGAGTGTGTATGTGCATGTGCGTGTGTGTGTGTGTGTGTGTGTGTGTGTGTGTGTGTGTGTGTGTGTGTGTGTGTGTGTGTGCATGTGTGTTTTAAGTGATATCTTTCACTCTTTCTTTCTTTCTGGTTTTTCACATTGCCCACGCTTGACTTAGCTTTCTTACAGCAGAGTGCACTGTCATTACATTTTTACAGATCAATATCCAATGCAGTCTTTTCACATTTAAGAGAACAAGCCTGTGGCTTACATTAATATTTACAAATGACAGAATTATCTACAAAATTATATCTGGCTAGGCTGGCAGCCTTTAAATATCTTTACACATCTCCACCCCTGGAGAACTCAAGCTAGTTTTTCACGTGACCCTTGGGAAACATTGCTTGAGAGGGATAGGTCTATCTGAGTATACCTTAACCCATTTCCTGTCTTGAGATCCCATCTGCATTGGCATTGCTAATCCCACTGTGGTACTGCACTGACATATCATCTGCTTGCAAACCTAAGCTCCGTCTTAGCAACTTGGCATTTTGCTGGCTGGCTCTCTTTAACCATGTTAGGGGGCTGTGATCTGTCACTACAGTGAATTTTCTTCCATACAGATAAGGTTGAAGGTTCTGCAGTGCCCACACTATGGCTAGACATTCCTTTTCTACAGCTGCATAGCATTCCTCCCTGGGTTGGAGCCTACGACTGAGATAAACCATATTCTCCCTGTGAAGAAATCTGGCTAAGTACAGCCCACACTCCATGGTTCGAAACATCCACCTGCACAAATTATTTGCTATAATCTGGACTGGCTAATACAGGGGGTCCTCCCAAAGCTTCTTTAAGCTTCTGGAATGCCTGCACACATGCTGTGGTCCACACTACCTTATCTGGCCTGTTCTTCCTTCTCAGGTCTGTGAGGGGAGAAGCTATGGTACTATAACTGGGAACGAACTTTCTGTAGTACCCTGCTGTCCCTAAGAATGCCCTCACCTGCTTTTTGGTAACAGGTGCAGGCCATGCCTGAATGGCTTCTACTTTGGCAGGTTCTGGCCTGATCTTACCACTCCCTCCTCTATGTCCCAGGTAGGAGACCTCTGCCATACCCATCTGACATTTGCTTGGCTTAATGGTCAACCCTGCCCTCTGTAGTCTGCCCAGCACCTCCCTGACATGCTGAAGTCGGTCTTGCCAGGAATGGCTGTAAATGGCAATATCATCTATGTAAGCAAGGACAAACCATCCTGCTCCTGCTAGGATATGATCTACCAGCCTCTGAAAAGTCGCTGGGGCATTTTTCATCCCAAAGGGCATCTTTGTGAACTCATACAAGCCAAAAGGGGTCACAAAGGCTGACTTCTCTCTACCACTGGAAGTCAAGGGCACCTGCCAGTAACCCTTAGTAAGATCAATAGTTGTAAGATACTTAGTCCCACCCAGCTGCTCTAGGGCCTCATCTGTCCCAGGCATAGTTTAAGCATTTGACTCTTGTGTGACTATTTAATTTACTATAGTCCACACAGAACCTGGTGCTGCCATCCTTCTTTGGCACCAGCACCACTGGGGAGGCCCAGGGACTGTTGGATCTTGAATTACCCCTAGTTCCAACATCTCCTGTATCTCTTTCCTCGGAGTCTGTTTGACTCTCTCTCAGGCACCCTATAAGTGGCCTGCCTAATAAGCCTTTGGTGTCCTGTATCCACCTGGTGCTGCACCAGGTGGGAGCACCCTGGTATCCTAGTGAACATGTCCCTAAACTACTGTAACACTGCTCATATTTCTCGAACTTGGGTAGGAGATAGCTGCTGGGACATTGCTACCCCTTCCACTGAGGTGTCATTCCGAGCCTCACTGAGGAGAGCAGTCATCAGATCTCCCTCAGACTCCTCCTGCAATCCACTACAAATGCTCAGCACAAGGGCCTCCCTATCATGGTAAGGTTTCATCATGTTAACATGGTACAATTTATGCCCCTGCCTCCTGCCTAGCAGTTCTACCATGTAGTTAATATCACTTACCTTTCTTACCACCTTGTAGGGTCCCTCCCAACCTGCCTGCAGCTTGTGTCTGACAGGAATGAGAACCATTACCTGCTGTCCTACAGCGTACTCTCTAGCTCAAGCATTCCTGTCATAACACACCTTTTTCTGTTGTTGGGCTTCTGCCAGGTTCTCCTGGGCCAAGCCCATGAATTCCCTGAGCCTTGTCCTGAGATTTAGGGCATATGCTACAACAGACTCCTTGTGAGGTTCACACTCACCTTCCCACTCATCTCAAATTAAATCTAGAGGGCCCCTCACCCTATGCCCATACAGCAACTCAAAGGGTGAAAAATTATGGATTCCTGGGGAACCTCTCTGTAAACAAACAGCAGATGGGGAAATATTTGTCCCACTCCCTCTTGAACTGGTCTGCAAATGCCCATAGCATGGACTTGATTGTGGAGTTTAACCTCTCAACAAGACCATTAGTCTGGGGATGGTAGGGGGTGGTCTTCATGTGCTTCACCCACAGTACTTCCACAGACAGGCCAGCAGGTCTGACATGAAATTGTCACCTCTGTCATTCAGTATTTCTTTTGGGAAACCTACCCTGCTGAAAAATTTTAACAAAGCATTTGCCACCTTTTCTGCCTCAATGGTGGACAGATCCACTGCCTAAGGGTATCATGTAGCATAATCCACTACCACTAGGATATACTTTTCCCTGTGGAACTTGAGGTACTCAGAGGCCCCACCATATCTATAGCTACCCTCTGAAATGGCTCCTCAATCACAGGCAAATATATCAAAGGAGCTCTCACCTTGTCTCCTGCCTTGCCTACCTTTTGGTACTGCTCACAGGTCCTGCAGTACCCTGTTACATCTCTGGAAATTCCAGGCCAATGAAAGTTCTGCATAATATGTCTCTTTGTACATTTTATGTGCATATGACCTGCAAAGGGAATATCATGGGTTATGGCTAGAAGTGCCAAACGGTAGGCTCTAGGCACTACCAACTGCTGTACCCTCTCACCTTTTAGCCCTCCCTCAGGGGTTAACTCTCTATACAGTAACCCTTTGTCCCAGTATACAGATTCCACCTTCCTTTGAGAATCAGGTGCCTCACTAGTAACCTGCCTCAGGCCTTGCAATGTAGGGTCTGAGAGGTGAGCCTGCCTCAACTCGCTGTTTGTAACCCTTCCCAGCTCTCCTTCCACAGGAAGTCTGACATCCTCTGACAGTGGTGCCTCACTGTCATCCTGGGTACTACTACTCACCTCTATTTTTACAGTCCCTCTGTCCAAGGGAACATCAGTACCCACAAGCTGCTGTGGCTCACATTCAGTCTCACTGTTACAAAGTATTCCCCCTCCCTGAAATAACAACCTCACCAGTCCTTGCTGCAAGTATGCAGTCTGTCTGGGTCTCCCCCAGGCTACCAGACCCACATGCTTTTCTCATAGCCTGACTGCATGTAATTGCATAAACACATGGTACTGCTTCATCCAGATCCTTCCCTATCAGGACATCTGCAGGATGGTAGTTTGGTACCCCTGTTGTCTCAAGACAACCTACTATTGGCATTTTGTCTTTCCCACTTACTGGCTCTCTCACCTTTTAATCCCCACTTTGCCTCCATGGATATCTGTATGCCACATGGCCCCATTGGTAGCATTTAAAACATTTAAACCTAGGTCCTGGGCATGTACCTGGACTAGTGTCTTCCCTTGCTACTGGCAGACTCTGTTGGGGCAGTCTGTGCTGCCCACCATGGGTCCCTTTAGACCCATGAGCAGTATTGGGGTCCCTTTCCTGTGCAGGGATGCCCTGCTTGCTAAGTATAGGTCTCCCTTCTTCCCCAACTCATCTGAAGTAGCACATTGTCTATCAGCTAACCAGATCCTCATGTCCTCAGGCAAAGTGCTAATGGCTCATTCCCTCACCAAAAAGGTCTGCCAGCCCTTCAAAAGTGGTGACCTGACATCCACTCACCCACCTATGAAAATAAGTGCTCAGTTCAGCAACATATTCATACACACTTTCATCTGCCTTGCATCTATGCTCACAAAACTTTTTCCTATACGTTTCAGGTGTTAGCTTAAAATATTCTAACAAGTGATTTTTAACAGCAGTATAATCAAAATATTCACAATCAGCAAGTTTAGATATTACAGTTACAGCTTTACCATGGAGTAAGGGGGTCAGGAACTATACCCAGACCCTTTGGTCAACATCATACTGTTTACATACCCCCTCATACATATGAATGAAACTATGAAAGTTATCCACCTCTTTAAACTGCGGAAGATACTTCCTGACCTTTTGTGATTCTGGGGTCCATTTACTCCATTCCCCATTAGCTCCATGACTCTGGTGAAGAGTCAGCATCTCCTTCTCATGCTGCCTCTGCCTCTCCTTTCCCTCAGCTTTCAGGCGTAGCAGTTTCTCATTCTCCTCAGCCTGCAACCGTCTCAGTCTGTCAGCTGCTTCTATTTCCAAATGTCTGGCCTCCAACTCAAGTCTCTTTAGCTCCAGATAGATTTTTACGTCCTCTGCAGAAAGGTTGAGCTGTCCATTCTCTGAGGCTGGTACATCTCCACTGCCAGTCTGATCATCCTCCTGGTTGCTGTTTTCTGATGCAGCTGTGACGAAGGTTGCAATCAGGTCTGCCTTAGTCAGGTTTTCATGCACCAGTCCCCTAGCCTGGCACATCTCAGCCAGCTGGCTCCTTGTCAGCTTTCCATACTCCTATGCTGACATGCTGCCTGCTCTCCCTGACTAACTAAGCTAACAAAAGAAATAAAACAATTGTGATCTGAACTCTGAGTATTCACTGCATGGCTGATTTAGAGTACAAAACACCTTCAGTGATCACTGTACACAAGCTACAGGAATTCACTCTACCCACACCACTACAAGCCAGTTAATATTTGCCAACCAATTCATATGTGGTGTGGATATCCCACTACTGTCAAACAATTAATATGTGACACCCGTGCACTGGCCCAGCAATCAAGGAGCCTAAATCCTCTCCACTAACACCAGTGAGGGGTGTCCATATAGGACAAGGATAATAAATACACATATAGTAAAGTACAATTTCCCTTAAGAGCACACAGAGATCACAGTCAGTCTGGGGCTGGTTTCTCCTCTTTCTCTCCAGGTCCCCAATAAAACTCTCCACTGGCACAGCTATAGGGTCCTGATCTCAGCCAGCTGGGCAAGCTAAAACCTCCAGCACCCTCTCTGTCCAGCCAGTGCTTTGTCTTCCTGCCCAAGTAGCTGACACACACACACACTTTGAGATAAGAGTTTATACAACCACACAGACACTCCTGGGGAAGGCTGGCAAAGGTTCTTCAGCTGTGCCCCTTTTACCCAGACTATACAGTAGAAATCACTGCCACCACCCAGCTAATATTTATCAGCTACTCAAAGGCCCTTAAAAGGATGTCCAATTATTACTGTGCAATATTATTATCTAAATGGTAAATGTAACCAAACAGTCAAGACTTATTTGGAGTGACTTGGCATAGTATCACTATATATATATATATATATATATATATATATATATATATATATATATATCTATGCAATGTACTCTAGAGCTTAAATTATCTCTACATAAAACAGCCACAGTTGAAAGGTTTAAAAATATTTAATAATAAATAATACAAACACAAGACAACACTTCTTACTACACAGTACCAGTCAAGAGTTCAGCGATCACAGAGAAATACTTAAAATAATACAGTAGCAAAAGTTCTGACATCACAGAAAAACAAACTATTCTAATCTTCCTATTTCCTAGCTATATGTAAGAGAAAACACAGTTATAAATAACTTAAATAAAGAGCAAAGCAGTGCTGGTGATGTTGGATGTTCTTAAGACAAAATGCTCAGAGCTTTCTGATTCTCTCTCTTTAAATTGATAACACAGAGCTGATTCACATGACATCATTCTTCACACTTTCTGGTGTTCCAAGGCTAACAGAAACTACATTTACATTCTTTACACCTGGTCAGAAATAAGAGAAATAAAGGACATTTATACTGCAAATTCTAGCCATTAACTCTGGTCTTAAAACAATAGGCAGGATGCCTCCCTCTAGACATATCGGCTTTGAATTTTGACATCAAAGACAGTCATAAAATGCTTGACTTAGCTTTCATACAGCAGAGTGCACTGTTGTTACATTTTTACAGTTCACTATCCAATAAAGAGAACAATCCTGTGGCTTACATTAATATTTACAAATGACAGAGTTATCTAGAAAATTCTATCTGGCTAGGCTGGCAGCCTTCACCTATCTTCACACCTACTACAAAATCTATCAGTTTAGCTCAGAGGGTTAAGGGTAAAAGCTGTTAATGGGCTCTCTCAATTTTTACTTGCAAGCCTTCTATCTCTGAACAAGTCACTTAACCAGAAAGGGTTCCCATGTTACCTCTGAAAAGGGAGAGGTCTGTGTTTACATCTAACAAATAAGGCATAAATACTGCTTGCAACTACAATATGACCAGTTTTGTACTTCAGCAACAAAATGTGACTTGCAACTATGATTTTGTGTCTAAACAAAAAGGCTGTCTACTCCTTCAAGCTTAAGATTTAAGTGTACCTTAATATATTTTTTAAGAGATTGCCACCATGATAAAAATTAAAAGGCATCCGTTAAAAAGCTAAACTGATTAATACCAGCTGTGCAGAACAGTGAAAGATAAAACCCCACCTATGCCCCAGGTTACCTAAGTTTGCTTACACGGCTGGGCAGGAGCCAAGTGGAGTAGACAGATGAGTGATGTGGCATATTTTCTCAATCTCAGGGAAGAGGGGGTGGATTCATATATCTGGAGAACACACTCCAAACTTGTATCCTCAGTGGAGAGTGGTCTTCATACGATGGTGCTTCTTGCAAGAGAGACAGGACATTTAAGGTTTTCATCACCCATGGAAGTTGTTGGCACCTCTTACAACAGCAAGCATGCCCACCATTGGGTGTCGATTCCCATGTGAAAGGTGGGGAAACCTTTTACATAACAAAAAAATCCTCTGATTGCTGCATGGTTGACAGTCATACCACTACCATATTCTAACTCAATAAAGGGATACAAATGGGGGGAATACAGTAGTAGCTTGGTGATAATCAGGAAAACAGTGTGAAAAAAAACAAACATGCTCTTACATGAGACCTTCCCAGAGAAGGAAATTACTGAACCTCTCTAGTAAGTAAATGGGTAGATTTTATTATAGTAAATGTTCTTTCACCACAATGGTTTTTGCATTCCTATCAAACTGCATCAGTGAGGGAAAAACAGTGTAAAATGAAATCTCATTAGTGTGGCAGCCCCTATAAAGCTATGTTAATGTTTAACAAATTGGAAAATATTAATCTTCTTCTTCTCCTGGCTAGGGGTCACCACAGTGGAACAATGGTCTGCAGAATGATTGGCAATGGAGTTTTTACAATGTCAAGTTGCTAGCCCAGCACCCAACTTTCTACAGAAGGCACACACATGCACATACTCACACCTAGCACCAAGTTCCCAATCCACCTACAGCATGTTTTTAGGATGTTGAAGGAAACCAGAGCACCCAGAGAAAATCCACACAACTGCAGGGAGGACATACAGACTCCACATAGAAGGCACCCCAGCCAAGACTCAAACCAGAGAACCTCTTGCTGTGAGGCAGCAACACTAACCACTGCACCACCATGGCCACCCTTAAATTTGGAAATGTTAATAACCTCTGAAATTGGTGTCAAGACATATGTACAGCAGAAAAGACTGAGATATGACAAAAAGCATGTTTATTTTTTTCATTTTTTTGGACAAGATTGTCCTTACTTTCCTCTGTTTATCTAGGTATTTTAAAATTGTATATCCTTCTACCTTTCTCACTATTATTTACATTCTCCATATGGACTTTGTATGTGCAGCAGTGCAAATAGTTTGCCTAGCTCATTTTCTGATATCTGTTTTATCCCATTCAATAATGCAGAGAAACCTGAACCTGCCCCAACACTCTGTGGGCATGATGCAGAAAAACAATCAAACATATAAGGAAATGTAAAGCATCACCAATTTACTTATCACTATATATTTAGGTTGGTGGAGTAGACTGAATGACCAAGTGAAAAGTCACATAAGGAGGATGTGTAGACTCTGCAGAGGAGATGCCTCAGCTAGTCACCAAACTGGACAAATCGGGTGTTGTGAGGCAGCAGGACTGCCCACTGTGCCACTGTAACCACTTATCACCATACAAATGTAACTATTAATATCCAATGTCTAGCTTTCTTTTCTTGCACCTGACAAGCATTGGCACCTTTTTCCTCCCTACCCATTCATTCCCTTGACAAAACCATGTGTAGTCATATTTTCTTTCCAAATCAAGACTCTGCTGCATTTCATAGATCACCAGGCCACAACTAAACATTTTCATAGGTAAATGTTTGTTTGAGGCATTTTCCTAATCTGAGTTGGACAGTTAGGCATTTTCCTGATCTGAGTTGGACAATTAGGCATTTTCCTAATCTGAGTTGGACAATTAGGCATTTTCCTAATCTGAGTTGGAGAATAAGGCATTTTCCTAATCTGAGTTGGAGAATTAGGCATTTTCCTGATCTGAGTTGGAGAATTAGGCATTTTCCTGACCTGAGTTGGAGAATTAGGCATTTTCCTAATCTGATTTGGAGAATTAGGTATTTTCCTGATCTGAGTTGGAGAATTAGGCATTTTCCTGATCTGAGTTGGAGAATTCTATTATGTGTATTATTCTTATTATCCTATCATGTCATACTGCAATCCCTGTGTTTTGTATCACTTTCTGTGATATGGGATCTCATATCTCATTCTCCAGTTCTCATCATTTACATTTTCTGATTTACTTCACTTTTTCTTTTTCAACTTATTCAGAATTATATATTTTAATTATTTAAATAGTTTCCCTAATCATTTACTCAGAACTCTATAGCTTTATATCCTTTATTAACCCATTTATTCCCTTTTGGTCACCAGCATGGGACAATGTCAAAGAGGGAGAGTCCAGGGCCAGAGCACTCAACCATCATCCTACAGAAAGTTAGAAGATATTTTTTGATGTTCAAATACACCTCCCCCCACCTCCATTCAGCTAGTACTATGCTCTGCCTACTACATTAAGCTCCTGCATGAGTGCATGCATCCTTTGCCTGCGGTGGTCAGCTACAGTGGATGTATTACTTGCCAAGGCTTACACTTCTAAATCCCTGTGCTTAATGAGGGCATTTTAGGGCCTTCCTGCAGCTGGTGCTTCTTAGGCAGGCAAAGTCTGCAGATTTTTATACACCCCCAGGATGGGTGAGCACTTGACTTAGCAGTTTCGCTCATCTTTGGCCAAATGTTTCAGTGCAAATGCCATTAGCTGAATCCTTCATTGTCTGTGTGATGTTCAGGGTCCAGCCCTCTGTATTATGGAACCAAATGACAAAATTTCATTTCACACTTTACAATTAATTTCTCTTCACAGCGCACAACTGTGTCTATCTCTTATTTCTTTACTTTCTTGTTTTTCTTCAAGGCTGCTCTCCAGATAGGCTAGCTCTCTTTCTCTCTAAACCTTATCTCTGTTTTAGCCTTTTGCTTCTCCTTAAATCTTTAAACATGATCATTTTATGCCAGTTGAGAACCAGAATGGTCTTTTTTCTTCTTCTTCTTCCCATTCTGCTTAATACAGGTAAGATAAAATGTTCACTGTGTTGCACTGTTACCTGTTTACTTCCTGAACAAACTCTGCTCCCCCATTATTTATTTATTTTATTTCTTTGAGTCACTTATCTGTCTTTGTAAAATCTAGCCAGGGAACCCCAAAACCCTCCATGACTTTTGCTTATGTTAAGCATGGATATCTCTGGCTGTGTTGCCCTTCTGAGAATCAAATTCAATACCACACCATCACAAACTGGTGAATCATGCTATCTCCTGAGAAATACCAGCTCCAGGAGGTCTGGGATATAAATGCTTTGTTAGAAACTGTATCTGTAAGGATATAATCTATAGCTGGCAGATTTTTGGCTACCAGCATTGCAACTTCCTTGCCTGACAGTTTTGCTGATGATATGTTATATATTTGATCTTTCTTCTGTAAGGGAAATCTGTAGAGTATACTTTACAAGTTATACAAAAGTTCAATATCTAAAGGATAAAACAGTAGAAACTTAAGCCACCAAAAACCCCAAATTGACAAAATTCAGTGAATGAGTTTTCTGGCAGTGTATCACTCTGGTGTGGCCTTGGATTTAACTATTTTAAGATAAGGAGACTTAAAGATGAAAGAGATTTGTTTTATAAGTGAAGGTGTTAATCTTTCATCTTTCAGCAGTTTGGTATTTCCTGAGGTAGAGCTTCACCTGTAGACATTTTAGTATTTACCATCCCTGCTTTTACTTCTGCCTCTTGAAATGAATTTATCCTGACACTGTAAGTAAAGCACCAGTACTCTGCCAACTTTCATTCTTGGCAGCACTTGTTTATTTCTTCCATTATAGCAAGTACTTCCTGCACTGACAAGCTGCACCAAGGTACGGAATGAGGTACAGTTGCTAATAAACTTATTTTCTGTTAGTGTTTTGTATTAGTACAAAATAACTGTCAACACCATTATTTAAAATCAACTGTTTTGTTTTGCTGAAAGAAAAACCTTGTGACATTTAACTGTGCATCTACCTTTCTAATTAAAATTTGTTGTACTTTTGGTCAACATCTTCATAATCATCAACACCCTTTCCCTCATTATTTTTCATGGGGTCAGGACATCATGTCAGCTCTCACCACATCTCTCGATTCAGTGCTACTGTCCTACTATCCTGACAGTTATTCAAAACTGCTACAGGTCTTCTCAGCCATCAGTTGGCTAGATGTCTTCATCTCCTCTTGCTGTCTTCCTTTCTTCCTGTCTGCACGAAAACTGTTTTACCAAATTGTCTTTTAGTTTCCTGCAACTGGAGCTATATGGCTTCAGTTCTGATGTCCTCATTTTTTCATCTGTCCCACAGTGTGCATTCTACTACCCACCTCAAGCACTTCGCCTCCATCAACCCAAGCTTCCTCAGGTGTTCTGTATTCACTGCCCATACAGAAGTATTGGTTGCTCTGCTGTTTTGTACGTCTTACTTTCAGTGTCTTTGGCATTCTTGCGATTTTCATTAGTTGTAAATTATCTTTCATCTATGAAGTGATTGCCTTGTTTTACTTTCTGGGTGAAGTGAAGTGTCCATTTTGCTAAGTTTACTTAGTGTGTGGCAAATGGAAATACATTTCTAACAACATTCTGCTGTGAAGTGACCTTTTGTAATCCAGTTGACAGAGGTATCATACTGGTGAAAACATAACTCTCCTGTAGCTAACAGTGAAGTCACCCTCCTGCTACTCAAGTGAAGAGACCCCAGCCCTTGCCTAGATCACTGACTGTGCCATTATTCTAAATACAGCAATCTTCTTGCTGTGATAAGTTAGTGTGCTGTATTGCTGTTAAAGCAATTTGCATCATTTATCGGTAAAGTAATAATTTTGACTAAAATCTGTTAGTGTGCTGTATTAATGAAAATCTACTCTGAATCATTTAGCATTGCAGTGAACTAATCTAATCTACTGCACTGCTTTTAAATTATACTCTAGCATTTAACAGAAGTATAACCATTGTTAAATTCCGTTAGGATGTTTTATTAGAGTTGTTTTAGTATTATATTTTTAAATAGCATTTCACAATATTTGTTGATTGTATCTAGGATGACCCATCTGAGTTGTAGCAGCTTACCAAGCAGTGGTGTACCATATTTTTTTTAATGTTTAACCCTTTTTAAATTTTTCTGTTGCACAGCCAGTATATATTTTCCTCTCTTTAATAAAGCACTGCAGTGTAGATACCTCACTGTAAAATCTCAGCCTCACCTCCAGTATTCATTTGTCATGCCTTACTTAGGTACTATAAAATCCTTTTTTACTTACTCCTAATACCATTTGTATAGGGCCTGTCAACATGAAACCACAGTCTGCTTTTATCCTTCCATAGCCAACCTGTTAGCTTCTGGAGTTTTCAAGGAGTGTAGCAACTGCCTTGTGTTCACAGATAACCCCTAAAGCTTATCAATTTCTGACACCATGCATGAAAGGTGTACACGAAAACTTCTCACCTGTTGCTAACACTGGTGAACAATATTCCAGCACTGCACATTATTCCACAGTATAGCCATAATAAGCCTACTTAGGCTGAGGCAGTGAAAAAAACATTAGCCAAGCTCACCAGGCACAACATTAACAATCCTCAGCCACTTAGAAAGACTTTTATTACTGCATCAACACCTTCACCAACTTTGGGTACCTACAAAAAAGGGCCACCATAACTGCAGGTTTATATCCCTAAACTCCTCAAAGCCTGAAGCTACTCCTGGTATGTATTAGTTATTGGAAATGTCATAGTCAGGCACATTGTCTCTATACTCACTAGGCTAAACAAGGATATAGTAACAGTAGTACCAAGAGCTCTAATGTCAGTAGGGTCCTGTTATATCTCCACTGGCCCTAATACAATTCTGACCTTATAGTTGCCCTTGTGGAAGTGAATGATGTTAAGGTGCGATACCAAGGAAAAGATGTAGAGACACACGCATGGCTGAGTTATCCATGTACATATGCAGTGGAGGTAAGGTTCTGGGTTTAAGCAGATTTTTCACATCTCCAAGAGTGATGCTTCAGTTCAAAGCCAAGATAACTGGCTTCAACAGCAATGTGGTTAAATTATATCATTTCAGTGGGAACTAATACATGTCAGCATGGCAGAGTCACAGCTAGGTCAACTGTCACCTCAGCAGTCCCCAGACTGATGCTTCCCCCTCTCAAAATTGTGGACCACAAAAAAAAAATTCCAAAGCCAAATCTGATGGACCAAAATCCATCTTAGGCACTTCATTTGTGTCAGCTCTGGCTTCTTAAACTGCTCTTCCTTCGCTGCCCATGTTTCTGTACCATATAGTAGTACTGGTCACACCACTGTTTTGTACAACTTACTTTTCAACTTCTTTAGCATCCTGCTGTTGCACACTACCTCTGACACCCTGTGCCAGCTAGCTGCAGCCACTCTGATTCTAGCTTTGACCTCCTCATTCAGACTTACATGCTCTTCAACCACACCTCAAAGATACTCTAAGCTGTTAACCTGTTCCACTATTTTCCCTTCTATTTCTATTTTAAACTTATTTTTGTTTCTGCTATTTGCTGCCATATCAACTGTCTTATATGTACTCAATTTCATCCCATATATCATCAGCTTTGCATTTCGGTTCCCCTAACCTTTGCTGAATTTCCTCTTCTGAGCCTGCATGTAATGTCACATCATCAGCATACAGCAGCTTTGTTGATCTGTCCCCTTCAACCTGTTTGCTAATGTAGTGCATCACTTGCATGAACAGCAGTGGGCTCAAAGCTGAATTCTGATGAACCCCCACTCCCACTGGAAACCCAACTGTGAGTCTGAACACTATTTGTACTTGTGTCATTGGTTTCTTGTATATAGCCCAGACTAATTCTACATCCATTTGGCACATGCACAGACAATGCACAAAGGCATCTGTCAATAAGGAATTTCAATTATATACCTTCTTCCTATTCACAGGACTGAATACTTTGTCAGCAAAGATACACTGTATTCACATTCTTCCTACAAGTGTATCTTTGTTCCAGCATTTAAAAAACATCATGTTCTGAATTGCTCTGTGGAACATGAGGTTCTATTACATGAAGGTCTATGCCCATATAATTTGTATCCAGAGGTATATTATAACCATTCCATGCATGTACCATCATGCTAACAGCAAAATTAGGTTTAACTAACAATACATAGTCAATCTTATTACATCCATATCCATCCCTTTATACTTATACATTCTGCACTTGTTCCAACTAAAATCATATTTACATCATTCTGATGAAGACCTCAACCTAGTGTTAAAGAAAACAATATGAACAATGCAAATTTCTTATGTGATTTGTTTTGCATCTCTTGCAAACCATGATTATTTGACTTTAACTATTAATTAAGACCTTTTCTAACATCTTTATCTAAGGGTCCTTAATTTTTCTTCCTTCCTATAGCCTTCATCTACTCACAGTCCACTATTCTCTTCCTCATATAATGCACCACAGTTGCTATCCAGTAACACAGGAGTACAAGTAATGTCATGTGATTGAGATGTACTTTGAGTTGTGTTTTAAAATATCTTGGATTGTCTTGCAATTTCTGACCATTGTATTAGTTGTGGTATGGAATTCCACACCTTGAATACAAAAGTTGAAGAATAAGGCATATCCTCAAGTAGTGAGAGATTTGAATTTGGGGACAAGACATTTGTCTTTGGAAAGTAATTTCCTGCTGGGAAGGTACCAATGGACATTTTTCAAAGAAGAACATTCATCAGATTAATACAGCACGTTGTGTGCAAATGTTGGCTGCATAAAAATTTTAAGCTATTTAAGAGCTGTGCATTGATATGATTTGTTTGATGCTGTGACAAAGGAGGATACTGCCAAAACAGCTATCTGGATATCTGTAAATAATTATATGTCATTTGTAAAAGTCAACATGATTTATATAAGATGCTTGTGTCACAACTGTATGCCACATGTATATCAAACTGCTCTGCACAGACATGTGTGTTAAAAGGTATTTTATAAAGTGCTTGTGCTTAAAATGTATCCACAGAGTGAGCTAATGGAAAAGAACATAAATGTACATGCACTGTTGTAACTGTTCAAATGTACATATTTTAACAGTGGAAACTGGAATACAGGAGGTTAACTTCAGAAAAATAACTGAAATTACTTTATAGGCTAGACCAGAGACACAATGTGTGTGTTGAGAAGCTTTCTGTATTGTCTTCAGAGTGAGCTAAGTACTACTTTTGAAAACATGAAGGAGTGTAATTGTTTTATGACTTCCAGCATCTGCCAAAGATCTGAGGTCTATGTATTTTCACAGGTAGATGCTAAATACTTCAAGTTTCCAGCAGTGTGGTTTTCACCTGGGATAGAGTCAGATGACAAGAAGTGATGTCATTCTGCAAGCTATCCCTGCAGTAATATTTGAGATGTTAATTTGAGAAGTCTCTTAGAGAAACACTGCATTCTGTATTCAGTCTTGGACCTGAAAAGAACCATTCACCACAACATCTGCCTTATTCTATAATAGTAAGTTATTAGGTATAGTAATTCTCATAGATTCCATCAGGAATATAGTGAAGTTTAGTTTAGATATTTTTTCTTTATTTATTTGAGACTGTCCTGCAATGTTGTTTTAAATATTTCCTGTGGTTTTAAACTCTGATGTCACTGTGAATATATCTTTATTATTGTCTTGTTCTTTTATTATTTATTATTAAATATATTTAACCCTTTCATTGTGGCTGATCTGTGTAGAGATATTCAAGTTTTGAGAGTACTTGCATGTTTATTTGGTGACACTGTCTAGGCCACTCCTGATAGCTTTCACTTGGTCAAACTACCATTTGTATTAATATTAATATTACACAGTAAGATTGGACACTCTTTGTTAAGGGCCTTAAAGTAGCTGATAAGGAGTTGAGTGGTGGCACTGATAACTATCTTACAGTCTGGGCAAAAGGGGACATAGTTAGTAAACCTGTGTCAGCCTTTCCCAGGTGTGTGTGTGTGTGTGTGTGTGTGTGTGTGTGTGTGTGTGTGTGTGTGTGTGTGTGTGTGTGTAAATCAAACCTCAAAGAGTGTGTGTGTCATCTACTTGAGCAGAGACATGAAGCACTGGTTGGACAGAGAGAGTGCTGGAGGTCTTGGCTTGGTCACTCGGCTGAAATGTCAACTCTATAGCTGTGCCAGTGGGGAGTCTTACTGGGGATCTTGAGAAAGAGGGAGAAACCAGCTCTGGACTGACTGTGGTCTCTGTCAGCACTTAAGGGAAATTTCAACTGATGCAGAGAGCTGTACCTGGAAATAATGTGTGTGTGCATGTTATCCTCCCATTGCACATCCCCCACTCTTGCCAGTGCTGAGGATTGAGGCTCCTTGATTACTGGTAAAGTGGAGGGTCATCACAGCTGTATCAGTAGCAAATTTTGCAATTTTGTTAAAAGTAAACGTTTTGCATGTGAAAGCAGGGCAAGTTTTTTAATGCATTTTTAATGGTGGCTTGAAAGTGGAGGTTAAATTTCAAGTTTTCATCAATGATGATCCCAGGCTATGTTACATGAATAAATTGGCTGATGCAATGGTGAATTGCTGATTATTTTTATGCGTGAATACAATTAGTTTTTTTTTTTTGGAGAGGGGGTCAGTTAGAGTTGGAGTTGGAAATTTTGTAGCCAAGATTCTATTGCAGATAATACTGCTAATATTTTAAGTAATAGTTCCTTTATTGTAGTGGCTGAGTGGATCAAGACTGAATCATCTCTATATTGTACTAAGGAAGCATGTATTGCAGTCCAAAGAAGTTCATTCATAAATATTTTAAACGGAGTTGTCCAAGTATGGATCCTTGGGTTACTCCAAGTATAAAAAGGATGAGTAGGGGGTCACTCCATTCTACTCCTTGGCTTCTATCAGGCAGATAGGTATGAAACCATATGGCAGTGGATGCATAGATGCTAAGCTTTTGTAACAGGCTTTCATGGAAGACTGTATCAAAAGTTTTAGCTAGATCTAGGGATAGTGCAGAGACTAGGTTATCTTCATTTCATTGGTGGTTAATGGTGTTAAAGAAGCTTATTGAGGCAGAATCTGCATTACGTAAGGGATAGAAGGTATTACCTAGAAGATGTTAGAAAAATAGTGATTTAAATGATTACCATATGATAGAAAGGATAAAGGTTTGTAAATGATGGCACTTACACTGCTTAGGAATGTAACCATATTTCCTTGAGAGAAGGGAACAGATTTTCAGAAAACCAGAAATATTCAGTGACTCTTAAATTAGACTGTAAAGAAAGGTAAATCAGTAATGTCACTTAGCTGACGAAAAGTGAATCTTGGGTAAATGGCTGATGGGTGGCAATAGCGTTGCTCTCTGATGCCAGCTTATACGAGGAATGATCAATGAGTTTTGGGACAAAAGACTTACTCTGAGTGTTCTTGGTAGAAAAGAAAAACAGAAAGAGTGAGAACATTTGTGAATGAGAGACAGACAGAGAGCGAGAGACAAACAGACAGAAAGACAAACAGGAATACAAATAAACAGTGAGAAAGAGATGTAATTAAAACAGAGTTTGCAGATTGTAAGCACAGAAAAAGTGTAATGAGAAGGCAACCAGCACTCCAAAGGATGATGCAGTAATGCTCCAAATGAGATGACAAAGAAAGTAACTTTGCAATGCAATTTAATTTAAAACATCTAAATGTATCTATTTCAAGAAATTTCCATATTTAGTTTCTATATGTAGGTGAAGCTGTGAAATATATTTATTATGCTCCTTTCATGTAATGAGAAGGCAACCAGCACTCCAAAGGATGATGCAGTAATGCTCCAAATGAGATGACAAAGAAATTAACTTTGCAATGCAATTTAATTTAAAACATCTAAATGTATCTATTTCAAGAAATTTCCATATTTAGTTTCTATATGTAGGTGAAGCTGTGAAATATATTTATTATGCTCCTTTCATGTTATAGTCTATGTCACTGAATAATACTTTCATTTCTTTCTATCTATTCCAGAAAGGAGAAGAGGATAAAATTGCAAAGCAGATGCTAGAAAACCTGGACACAAAAGTTAAAGACAACAAGGTTTCATTTGAAGAATTCATGAGCCTGGTGGTTACCATCTGTCTTCATGCACATGAATGTCAAATGAAAAATGAATGCACAAAGTGAAAGAGTAGAAGAAAATAAGACCACGAAAAAATAAATCTAAAGGATCTTACTTTCAATTGTTTCTCTCAACACTTGTATTAACAAATAATACATGTAGATGACAAATTTAAACTGACATAATTTATTATACATATTTCCTAATATAAATTGTTCAAGAGATAAAGTTTTATTGAGTGATTTTTTGTTGCATACCTTGATTCATTCCATTTTTTAGTTATTTCATTTTACTATATGCTCAAGTTTATCAAATCTGGATGCAGTTAACTCTTCTGTATTTATAGCTTTGCTTTCCTCAAATCTTTATATAGTGTCACTTTTACATCATACAAAAACAATTCATTTTGTAACAGTATGCAGAGACCAAATATGGGGTTACATTAATGATTTACAAAATACTAATATTTGTAAATGTTAAAATAATAAAATAAATGTTTAACTCCAAGTAAGCATGTTTCCACTTTCAAAGAACTGGGAAAATAATGCATGGCGTAATATCTTGTATAGTTTACATTAGCATTTCCTGTATACTGTCAACAAGATAGTGTTCATCTGTCATTAGCAATATTTTAATTCTCATACCTTGCAGGCCATTAGGTGAAAGTGTCTTTCCCTTTTATATAGTCCTTATTTATATTCTAAACTCCCTTTATCGAGGCATGTAATCTCTATGTTTCACATATTTGTACCCACACATAAGTCAGCTACACATACAGAGTAACAAAGCTACAGGGTAAGCTCTAATATCTAATAAAATTAAAAGAAGCTACACTACACTGCCATCATTTTTATTTTCCCTTCGCACTGTACAGTTTTATATTTTGATTATCATGGCTCTTAGTGGGTTATGGGAGTTCATGCTTTTCTATACTCTCATCTTGAGAATCTGTAAACTCTTCAAATTGTTCACAGGTTCATAGGTAGATACTAGGCTATCGGCCCAAGGCCCTATGTAATCCTAGCTAACAAGGTTCCCTGGCTTATGCCACCCAAGAAAGTTAATTTCCTATGACCCTGTCGAGCAGAGCAACAGAAGTGATCCCCAAGGTGTATTTCCTATTTCCCATCCGCTAATCAAGATTTTTCTTGAAGAGTGCTAATGAGGAACTTTGCTTGACATAGATGGATAGCTTGTTCCAGAGTATAGGAAGTCTCTAGGAAAGGAATCTATCCCTCGAGCATGTCCTGTTTATTGTGGTGACAAGGTTTAGGTCCCTGGAGCATGTAGCTCAGAGGGATTGGGATTTCTTTAGGTGTAGCATGTCCAACAGCTATGGGTTTAACATAGCTTTATACGTTAGGCAGAGATCGCCTCAGAGTAGGCGATATGCTACAGAGTAAAGCTGGAGTTTTCTAGGACGGTCAGTGTATGGCATCTCTTTGTGGCCAGTAATTCTCTTTGTGAGGTACTTCTGTGGCCTTTCCAGCTGCTGTAAGATGTCTTGTGAGGTACATTCCAAAAGGGGCATTGTACTCTATAATGGGTCTAATGAGTGCCGAGTAGAGGGGAACAATGATCTCTTTTTTCCTGGATGAGAACCCTTTTGTGATGATGTGTGCCACATAGAAGGATTTCCTGACTACTGTGATGATGTGATTATCAAAGGAGAGACTACTGTCCACCTGGGTCCCAAGGTCTCTTATCACACATTCGGAATTAAGTAGACTGCTGTTTATGTGGTAGTTCATGGGTACAGAGTTTTTACTAAAGGGGATGACAATGCGCTTTTTGGCACTGAACTTGAGGCCATGCCTCTGACACCAGGCATCTGTCTCAGTGAAGCCCTTCTGTAGGATGTCCACATCATTTGGGGACTCGACTATGGCTCCTAGTTTGCAGTCATCTGCAGACTTCATTAGCCAGAGACCTTCTGTGTTTGCATGTACTTCAGAGAAGTAGATACCAAACAGGAGAGGTCCCAGGACTGAACCCTGTGGTACTCCACTTGTCACTGGTTTGAAGTCAGATTTGGAGTCTGCAACTTTTACATTGTAGGTTCTGTCAGTGAGCCATTTGGAAACCCATCTTGTGCCATAGGGATTTATACCTAGTTTAGTGAGTTTAGCTATAATTCCAGAATGGGGGGTGGTGTCGAAAGCCTTGGCGAGGTCAAGATAGGCTGTGTGAGCCACCTCACCCTCGTCTCTGGCTTTGGCGACTGCCTCAAAGAAGTTTATCAGGTTCAGAAGGCATGATCTGCCTTTCACATACCCAAACTGGGTGGGGTCCAGCGTTTGGAGGTTACCAATGTCTTTGTTTAAGAGTTCCATAATGATATGTTCCATGGCCTTGCAGACCAGTCTCATCAGGTTAATAGGGCGATAGTTCCCAGGATCAGTGGTGGCTCCCCCTTTGTGGAGTGGGATAAATGTTCCTGTGTGCCATTCAGTGGGCACAAAGCCTGATGTGAGACTATGATTGAACATAGTGCTTAGGTGGGGAGCCAGTTCATTCTAAAGTTCAAGTAAAACGCAGCCTGGGATGTTGTCCGGTCCCATGGATGCTGTGTTTTTGGTTTTAGAGAGTGCAGCTTTTACCTGCATAGATGTGATTACAGGTGACTCTGCATTCTTCCTGTATAGATACGGCCCCTTTAGGGGGGAGAGGGGGGTAAAGTTAGCACTGAACCTATCTGCCAGGATGTTGGCAATATCAGTTGGTTCTGTAATTTTCAAGCCATTGTGCTGTAACTCAGAGCAGATCTGGGTGTTGCCATAGAGATTCTTGACATAGCTATAGAATGCTTTTTGGTTGCCCTTAGAATCAGTGGTGACTTTTTTTTGTAGCTAGCTTTGGAGGATCTTATAAGGGATCTCAGCTTTTTACTGAGGCTGACAAGGGAGCTCCTCCACTCATGGGATTTTACTCTCTTTTGCAACAGTTTCTTCCTTCTGTTGTAGAGTTTGTTTATGACAGGGGACCAACAGATTGGCTTCCTTTTTTTGGAGGATAGCATCTTGATTATGTCTGGGATAGTGCGATCCATGCACTCATGTAAGTGCTTATAGAGTGTGTTTGTGTAGGCGTCAGCAGTCGTAACTGTATTGTCCATCTGCATGGGTGCCATGAAGTTTGCCACTTCTGTCTTAAGAAGCATGAAGTTGGCTTTGGAGAAATTTTTTACTGTGGTTTCCTTAATGGTGGGTGGCGGCGGGATGTGGATATCTAGGGTGATTAGCTTATGGTCGGATCTGACCAACGAGGAGTCGACTTCAGGTGTGGAACACCGGTCACTCATGTTGGTAATGACTAGGCCTAGGATATTGTTGCCCCTGGTGGGGGTGTGGATAAGTTGATCCAGGGCATTGGAATTTATGAATTCCAGAAAGTGTTGAGTGAAGGAGTTGGTACATGAGTAGTTTTCTCAGTTAATGGTGGGGTAGTTGAAATCGTCCATTATTAGGGTGTTTGGTTGAACCCTGATATTTTTCAGTATATCAAAGAAGAGTGAGACTCCTGAGGCATGGTGGGGGGTCTGTAGCAAGCTACAATTTGGATTGCAGTTTTGCCCAGAGTTAGTTGCACTTGAATAACCTTGGATGCGTTATGCTGCGCAACTAGCCTGGAGGTGTGGATATCCTTAATGAATATGGACACACCTCCACCTTTGGTATTCTGGTCCAGGTTAAATGTCCGAAAAGTGTGGTATGAGTTATAGCCTGGTAATGCAGGGGTGCTCTCTAGAGTCTTGAACCAGGTCTCAATCATTACACAGATATCGATGTTCTCCATTTTAAGGAGTGCCTCGAGTGAGTGCATTTTGAGATTTAGACTTCCAGCATTGAGTAGCATTACCTTCAGTTTTTGCTTGCCTGTTCCTGTTTTGATGGTGAATTTGTCATTTGAACCTTGCCTAAAAAAGTCACTATAGGGGCGGCAAGACCCTTAGCCAGTATCCAGAATCCCAGGGGCGACAGGTGCAGGCCATCTCTAGCAAAGCATCATGTTCTGTCGACCATGTCATCCCAGGCAGGCAGATACTGGATCCCCTTAGAATGACACCAGAAGCTTAGCCAATTGCTGAAGTCAATCATTTTGTCCTTGTACTGCAGTATCATTCTGGGTGTTGGCAGGATGCTACTCAGGGCTAGGGTCATACCTGCCTGGGTTACAAAATCGGAGAGCTTTTCCATGTCTCTTTTCATGTAGTCCAGGGAGGTATGTCTCAGGTCGTTCACACCAACATGGACAATGACAGAGTCATATTTGTACTTGTTTTGGCGTGACCTGAGTGCATAGGTTATGTGGCGGATTCTGGCACCCGACAGGCAGCTGACAGTAACCTTCTCCTTGTTTAGCCTGGTGAGTGGGACATCAGTGTGCCTGACTATAGAGTCACCTATGACTAGTGTGTTGGGTACATTGTTTTGCCTTATGGCCTGTGGTTTATTGGCACACTGAGTCTGTGGGCTATGTGTCATTTGGGTTGTATTGGGGGGTGGTGGTTGCTTGCGTTTCTGCTTTGTAGGTCTCTGTTGCTTGAGCAGATTATTATTGAGAGCCTCCGTGAATGTTTTTGTATTTCTATGTGTGAATTTTGGTGGTGTAGATTTATTGGGACTATGTGATGATTGTGGTGTGGTGCAAGTGTTTAACTTCTCCTCCTGACTGTCAAGTTCAGTCTTGGTTGGAGAGAGCTTTACCTCCAGTTTGGGTAGATAAGTGAATCTCACACAGATTGTGGTGTTGAGTGGTAGGATGAGAGGGTTGTCTGTGTACATGAGGCAATTGCTACATTGACCCAAGATGCCCAGATTCATCAGATAGACAGGACAGAACACTGGGAGCTGACCCTTGGACATGCCTGAATAAAAAAACTACTTTCCTCTAGACAAGTGAGGAAAGTGAGTATAAGAGCTGTTTTTCTCTAAGCAAGTGAGGAAAGTAAGTACAAAAACTGTTTTCCTCTAGGTAAAGAGGAAGGTTGAGTGATGTAGTAAGTTGTAGCTTATTTAGTGCTAACAACAAGTTCTGAACAAGTTCTGAGCACGAATAAGCAAATTCAAGTGCTAAAACTAAGAATCTGTACCTGGATCTTGTGGTAGATAGGCTAACTAGTGCTTACCACTCACAATGATAAGCTAGAATGCTTCCCTCCAACACAGAAAGGCTTGGGAGGCTCAGAAGCTTACAAACAGCCCTGGATACAGCAAATCAGACTAGTTACAGAAAAGGTGGGAAACAAGTGCAAACACAGGCTATTAACCAGAAAGTTGGAAGAGATGGAAAAACTGCCCAAAAGGCTTACACCCCTAATTAACCTTTTGCACCATCTGCCAAGTTGGTTATGAGCTTCAGGGATTATATATATCTATATGGTTGACTTGGAAAGCTGATTAGAAAAAAACAGCCAGGAAAGTGGACAGATTTTATTTATTTTGTTAAATGGAATAGCTAGGTATGGTTCATTTTCAGTAGGGATCTGAAGAAAATATTTCAGAAAAGAAACAAGCAAAAACAACTACACAAGAGATAAGCAGGCAAGTTAAGGCAAGGAAACCTCATGGGCTGTGTTCGGGTACTGAGGAAAAAGTGCAAGAGTGTACTGATACACAGCTGATGTTACAGTACATCATTAATGCAGTATAATTTAATACATACAGGACATAGATGAAGATGGCCATCTGTCCAGGTCACCAAACACCACGAGCCATTTATCCAAGTGAACACCAACTCCACCCTAACACAAGTACGTAGACATGAATCACAGATAAAATATGCAGTCAGCCTGCACCGTCTCCAGATAGACAGTTAACTCAGTTTTTTGCAGGTGAAGACATATGGGATATGCCTACTAAATAAAAGGAAGGAAGGAAAAGCCTCATTTGCAGCTCTCACTGATTTCAGTAGTGACTGCAGAAGAATTTCTTCCCATACCACTAATCCTGTGCAGTAGAAAGGGGGGGGGGGTCTAACAGGAATGGTGGGACTGAAAGAAATAAAGACAGGGATACCTTGACCCCCATCTTCGGCCTTGTGGAGAAAATATCAAGACAGAGACAGAGAGAGAGATATGCTTAGGAGCTAGTCCTGTGACAGTGACTCTACTCAATCCCATATTGTTTTGGTGAGTGCACACACATAACTGTGCGATGTTCTTCATACATATCACTGTTGCAATATAGTTCAATAAAGTCAGACGGCACAGTGGTGCAGCAGTTTGTGTTGTCATGTCACAGCAAGAGGTTCCCCTGGTTCGATTCTCACCTGGGGTGCATTCTGTGGAGAGTCTGCATGTTCTCTTTGCCTTTGTGTGGGTTTCCTCTGGGTGCTCTGGTTTCATCCCACATTACAAAGACACACATCTGGAGCATTTCTCCCCACGCCTCCACTGAAAATAGTCTCGTTTCAAGTCAGACTTTCCTGGTAAATAAATATTAAATAAATAGGCAAATAAAAAATAAATATAGAAAGTTTACCAAAATATAGGAAGATTACCAAAACAATATAATGAAAATGAGATAGAAAACTTTACTGGAAAGAGAAAACAATGTATGGAAAAGGGAAGAGAAGTAGAATGGGGAAAAAAGCATGTTTTTTAAGCTTCCCTCTCCACAGACAGGAAAGGAAATACAGCAGCTCCAGCAGGATTGGCAGTACCCAAACCACAGCTTGATCCTGGACCAGACTTCCAATCTGTTATGTCTAGAGAAGCAGTGGATAAAGGACAAAGTAGCTACTTCACAAATACCCAAGTAGAGGCATTTTTGTAGATATAAAGAGTGAAAGTCTATCTCTGAAAAGGAATGCTGCATTCCTTCTCATACAGCATTCAATTTTTAGACAATCAGGGAAGACATTCTGCAAAAAAAATGTGCATTTCTCCTCATGGACAGGGGGTGTCAAGTTAAAATTTAGTATTTATGTGAGGCTGGAACTCATAATTGATATGGTTACTAGGGATAGTATCTCTTCCTGGTTTCTGAAACTTTCCACCTGCCAGTAGACTGATTTATAATAAAGACAAAGGGCAGTTTCAGTCTAATACTGCAATAATTTTGGTTCCAAATTCTCAACCGTCTGCACAATATCACCCTTTTATACTCTTGAAATGAACTTCTTGCTATGTAACTCTAAACCTGCATCGCTATTCTAAGAATTAAATACCTTCATTTTTTTCTTATCTATGCTTTTGCTAACTCTAGGCTGAGGATCATTACTATCTTAATCAGACTTTCCCTGATGGTGAGCCCTAATCATGCAGATACATTTTATATGTGACTGTTTAGTAGTGGACAAAAGTTCTCATAATTTATGTGTTGGAATTCACATCCTTTAGAATCATAATGTCTGATGATATCTCAAATGTCTACTCTAGCTGTGGTATCTGATTTTACAGTTTTGTGCAGTCATTTGAGATACTCAGGTTCTTTAATGTAAAGCTCTAAGTCTTCATGACTCAAATTCATATCAGCAGTCTTGTAAGCTACCCATTTAGCCTGTATAATCTCCAAAGACTTTCTTTCTCAAATAAAGAACGCTGCAAAGGCATGATCCATTATAGTATATGCAAAAGTTAAATGATTGCTATATAGCTTTAGCTATAACCAGTAATGAAGAAAAATGTTTTACAATCAGGTGGTCCACAGATGATGAAAAGATAGATTAGTCAAGGGTATCGAGATTATAGATGTTTTTAAAAAAGAGAACTTGGAAAATATTGCAGTAAGAGAAAAGCTAGGTAGCATCCTATCTAAGGAAATGTAGTACCCTCCAAAACCAACAAAATGCTTACAGTCAGATTTAAAAGACTAAGTATTCAAAGGTGATTGATCTCTAGAGGCTACTAAAACCTTGGCTAAAAGTACTGGTGATTCTGCCTCATTGCAATGAAAAAGACAGAACAACTTCCAGCTAGGTAGCTTAATCCATAAGCTAACACTTTTAGCTAACTTTGGGTATTCTGGCTATATGGGTGCCTTGTTAATGACGTCTCTCGTCATAGATAAAAGGTTCCAATTCCTGGGACTCCACACTAATACAAGTCAAAAACACATCCCAGGTGTGCCAAACAGCATGAAAGGTCACTGCAGTAATTCCAGATAATATCAAATAAGTATCTGTGAGATGTAATAGATGATTCTAGTGTGGAGTTCAGTTTCAGCAAACTACAATAAGAGAGTCCTGTAATTTGGAACTTGCTATTTCTGAATTACCAGAAAATGTTATTTAAAATGAAATGAAACTGCCAAATGGCTTAAATCTATTACAGGAAATCTATCCTGTTAATACAATGGAAGTATATTCATGCAAAGAGAGTGCTGAGCAAATACTTTTGTTGTCTCATACAAAGAGTAAAATAGAACAGCCTAAGGTACTATGCAAAGCTGATTTAGAAAATGTTTATGGAATATTTAAAGACAAAGTGGAACTCCCAGATTTGCAAAATCGGGTTTATTAAGCTACCTAAAACACAGCTTGAGTCAAGACCTATTCCTGGTATAACCTCTGAAGGGAAAGAATTTATACTTAGAAAAATGATATCCTAACAGTCACATCAGTGTTGTCATGAATCAAAAGCAGGATTCAGAGCACTGTGTTATAGTTTATGCAGCAAGACACTGAGTGAGGAAGAGAAAAAATAAGCATAAAAAGTCCTATTTTCAACTGTGCAGGTTTAAAACTATATTTGTGACAAAAGGTAACTATATAGACACAACATCAACCCATTTCTATTCCAGGTAGCCAAGTGACTAGGGATAGATTTGCTTTTAGTAGTCAAATTGTAATCTGGACCTCAAAACCCTAGAACCAACTTTTGGAAATAAAATATACTAAAAAGAAGAAGAAAAAAAAAAAAAAAAAAAAAAAAAAAAAAAAAAAGAGTACAATTTCTCAAGGACTGGCAAATGTACAATATGCATGACTATTCAGAGTCTGAAGAGACTAGGCAACAAATTCAGCATTTGAACTTGCCAGACAGCAAAGCAAGCACCTCCATTATAATATAATATGTGCAGGAACCCAGAGACATAGCTAAGGTGAGGCCAAAGATCCAGCTGCCCCAGGTGTAAGTTATTAAGGGATGCAAAAAGCAGGTACCGATAGTGTGGGAGGACAGCACCAGCACTGATATATGAAGCTGCTAGGTATCATAGCCTCATAACAGTGCTAATTTTGCAATTTTAGTCACAGCTGAACAGTTGAAGTGTTCAATGGGTGGTGCATACTGACAGTTGGCCCTTTAGCCAATATGGAAATGCACATTATGGAGTAGAGCGACGTTTGGTACAAAAATAAATCATGCCATGCTATCAAGTAAAAGTGTGGGTCCAAAACTAACCAGTATGTTATCTTAGCAGCTCTGTATATAGCTAAAACAAAAATGCAGTACAGTTCAGTTTGCAATGTAATATTTATAGACTCTGACCGTCACACAGAACTTCCTCAAACATTTGCCAACCTGGAAGTTAAATGGCATGCTTACATCTAAAGGAAAAAGATTTGGGCATATTTTTTCCAGATGAGCGTGTCTATGATCCTGGTTTAACATTTTACTGCAGAAAAGCCAGAGGTCACTCAAAAGTGTAAAGAGTGGACAAAACTAGACATTATCACTTCACTGACACTAAAGAAGATGCTTTTAAAGTTAGGAGTGTTGGGCCATTATTCCAGCCTAAGCAAGAATAAGTATAGTTACCCATCAACAGAAAAGCAGAAATATGTATTACACTTGTATAGTAACAAATCTGATTTTAACTCACTAAAAATGCAGTAAAAATGAGACAACAGGAAATAATATTTTATTTATGGCTCTGATATAAAATCATTTCTGAAAGTGATCTGCAAAATAACCATGACCTTAAGGCCATTTAAACCAAAAAGTCAGACTTCTATTAAAAAATGTCACCTATTAAGGACTGTTAACACATCACAAAAATTCCAGCAGGTAGTGCCTTTAGGGCACAAAGCAGATATGCTACAGCATGCACATAATAAACCTGCTCAGGGCTACAGAGGAGGCAAAATAACTTTTGAGACTTTAAATGATGTAACTTACTGACAATGTGTAATGACTGATGTTAGTTAATATGTGCAGGTATGAATAAAATATTGCAAATTGTAGCATGTTACCTCTGGACACAGGCACCCTTCTGAAAGAAAAGAGAAATTACAATACCATGGCCTGTTATATGGATCGATATAATTGACATAGTAACTAGATCTTCTACAAGCGATCAGTATTTGTTAACAATTACATGTAAATTCACAAAAGGGGTTGAATACTTCCCTCCCCTGGTAGTACTACAGAAACAATAACTTTACTTTTAACAAAACACATATTTTGTTTGTTGGTACTACAGATAAGTCTACAGTCTTACATTGGACCACATTTTACTGGTGACTCAAGAGAAAGGGTATAGAAATATTGAGAGTGCACAGAAAACTCCATTTCTCCCATTACACAAAATCCTCTGGTCATTTGGGGCAAACAAACCCAAGAAGTCTATATACTAAAAAAGTACATCAGCTCCTCAAGAAAAGACCGTGGCATTAGACTACCAATGGTAGCCATTTGTGCTGCTACTAAATCTACAGGTACCCGACTATATGAAAGCATGATTTGAAGGAGAATGGCACCACCTTTATACCTTCCGTATGCTACAGAGGATGTAAGTTGCCATATACCACCACTGTCTTTGAGTACGTAACACATTTAAGAGATTTTTTAAAAGAAGCAGTTGCCTTTACCCAGAATAGTTTTGAAAAGAATTTGTAACCCAATAAGATTTATTATGACAAAACAACCAGCCCCTTGGAATACCAACTATGCAACAAGGTATTATGTTATTACTATAGTCCAGAAAAGGCCAAAGCAAAGAGTCTTCTTCCACAGGGAGACGTACCTTTCATGACCAAAGGAAAACTCTTCCTTGCTGACATGCATATGTCTCAACTGTCTAGATTTTCACAAACTGTCCAGATTGTTGCTTCATATTTTTGGTCAATTCCTCATAAAATTTGAGGTTCTCTGGAAAATCATTGAGGATTAAAGTCACTAAATAATGACAGAACTTAGGAAGGTAGAGTTTCAGGCTTCAAACCCTTCAGAAAATGCATGCTAATTCAGAATCAGTTATTCTATCAAATTTCTAAGTTTAAAGTTCCTACGTTTAAAATTGTCCCTATATTTGGACCTTTGTCCCCCATTATTTTTGGCTTTGTCAAAATTTTTTGCACTAATACATTGAAAGGTAGGCTGATATGCCAAATTAAAATTAAAATAAAAAGCACCAGTGAAATTTCACTTTCATGGGTTCAAATGAATCTGCTCTAGCTCTTTCATGAACACTAAACCATACCTCTCAACTGTCCAGATTTTTGCAGAATGTCCAGATTTTTGCCTTATATTTTTGGTCAATTTCAAATAAAATCTGTGGTTTTTCTGGCAAATTGATGTGATGATCTGACGATAGAAGTCACTAAATAATGACATACATTTGAGTTTCAGACTTCAAATCATTCAGAAAATGTATGTTAACAAAAGCCCTGTTATTCTAACAACTTTCAAAGTTTATAGTATTTAAAATCGTCTCTATTTTTGGGCCTTTGTCCCCCTATTTTATCAGGCTTTGTCCAGATTTCTTGCACTAAGAGGTTTGAAATGTATGGTAAAGACTCATGTATTCCAGAAGGTGAACAAACACTTCAAACTGGCAACCTTCAAACACTGGACCCCACCCGGTTTGGGTTTGTGAAGGGCTGATCTTGTCTCCTGAACCTGATTGGTTTCTCCGAATCAGTCTCCAGAGCCGTGGACGAAGTTAAGGTGGTCCACACAGCTTATCTGGACCTTGCCAAGGCCTTTGACACCATCCCCCACTCTGGAATCATAGATAGACTTACTAAGCTGGGCATTAATCCCTACGTTACTCGATGGGTAGCCAACTGGCTAACTGACAGAACCCACACTGTAAAAGTAGCTGACTTCAAATCCAGCTCCAGACAAGTGACAAGTGTAGTACCTCAGGGTCCAGTCCTGGGACCGCACTTGTTTTGCATCTACTCCTCTGAAGTACAGGCCAACACTAAGGGACTCTGGCTAACAAAGTTCGGAGATGACTGCAAACTGGGAGCCATTATTGAATCCCCAAATGATGCAGATACTCTACAAAAGGGCCTTACAGAAACAGATGCTTGGTGCCAGAGCCATGGGCTCAAGCTCAATGCCAAGAAATGTATAGTTATCCCCTTTGGGAAAAAAACATGTACCCATGAATTACCACATAGATAGCAGTACACTAAACCCTGAAAGTGCGATAAGAGACTTAGGGACACAGGTGGACAGTGGTCTCACCTTCGATAACCACATCGCCACAACAGTCAGGAAATCCTTCTATGTAGCACGCCTCATCACTAAAGGCTTTTCATCCAGGAAAAAGGAGGTCATTGTCCCACTGTACTCATCCCTCATTAGACCCATTATGGAATACAATGCCCCATTTAGTATGTACCTCTCAAGACATCTGCAACAACTGGAAAGGCTGCAGAAATACCTCACTAAAAGAATCACAGGCCTAAAGCAGATGCCCTACACTGACCACCTTAAAAAACTCCAGCTATACTCTGTCACATATTGTCTACTCAGAGGCGACCTCTGCTTAACATACAAGGCCATGTCAAACCCAGAGCTGTTGGACATGCTACACTTAAAGAAATCCCAATCCCTCAGTGCCACACGCACCAGGGATCTAAACCTTGTCATCACAATAAACAAAACATGCTGGAGGGATAGGTTCTTGACGCAGAGACTCCCCAACTCTGGAATAGACTGCCCATACATGTCAAGCAGAGCACCTCTTTGGCCCTCTTCAAAAGGAACCTTGACGATTGGATGGGAGAAAGGAAATTCACCCCAGGGATCACGTCAGTCACCCTGCTAGACAGGGGTCCAGGGAAGTAAATAGTGTGGGAAGAAATAGCCAGGGAATTGTTATGGCTAGGCTTGTATAGGCCCTAGGGCCGATAGTCTGGAACCAACCTATGAACCTATGGAGAATATAAAAAGACAATCCGAGAAACTGTCTCATAATGAAGGAAAACAATAATGTCGCATCTTCATAGGAATGTGTAGCATTACTTTTCCTTCTTTTTCTCATATGTATCAAATGTATATTCAACTTGCCAGGCATCTACAATCAAATGTAGGGAATTTCAGAAGGTAAACTATTTGCCCATAAAATCAGTATTGTTATTATTACAGTTATCATTATTATTATTAATTACTATTTTTCCTTCATGCATTGTTACTTGTTAAGCTTTGCTAATTCTCTGATATAGTGCATTTTGTAGTATGTACTAATGTACCAACAAGAGCATTAATTGTTGCTAGCCACTTAAATGAAGTAGATACATGAGTTCTTGTTGCAGTTAAGATATACATGATTATGGTCAGATCTCCAGTCACAACCAAGTTGTTCTACGTCCAAGAAAGGATGTCAAGAAATTTACATTGAGACCAGAAGTAAATCTTGACTTCCATTTTAAGAACATATGCCTAATCGGTTATGATGAGAGAGACCTGATCATAGCTCCTTGTAGTACATCGAGAGTTATCTGCTCTAAGTATTACCAGTTAATTAAAAGGTGAAAAAAGAGAGCAAATAAAGTCTAGGAGTACTAATTGTTTTGCAATACACTTAGTTCTGCATTACAGACAGTGGCCAGAAACTAAATGTATCTCTTATCCTGTGACTGCTTTAAAAGACGTAACATACTTTAGACTACTAAACACAAAAAAACAAGAATCACAGTGTGATATGTATTACAGCTTTAAAGGTAGTTCAGATTACTGATACTGTTCACTGGTGGTTCCTTTTTATGCTGTAGCAAAAAACTAGAGCATAACAGCTCTGAAAGGTGCTTAACAAAACTTTGTTAGTCATCTGTATGTCAGAAAGGTACTTAAGTTTACCTTTTTCCCAGTTTCCGAATCTATTCATGGCTCTCCATATACTATATGTAATTTCTAAGTGGGTCTATATTACAACGTCGAACTAACAAAAGTTCGATCATTGTAATATCGAACCCTAAAATCCGAAACTCAACAAAACCGAAAACATAGAACAGTGATTTTTTTCCCAGGGAAAAAAATCTCTGTTCCGTGACAAAAAAAATGTAACCTTAAACTTAAACTAAAGTGGGGGGTTCACCCCCACACCCCCCAACATGGGGTCTATTCACCCCCCCCCTACTTAAATATATCAACTCTGAGATCGCACCACAGTGGAAGAAATAGCAAAGCCCCAAAAACGGCCCACCGATTCTTTTCCCTGGGAAAAAAGTTGATGTGCCGTGGCTTCGCTATCTTCAACTTTCGGACTTTATGGTTCAATATTACAACGTTCAAACTTGTTTCAGTTCAACGTTGTAATATAGACCCTTTCTAAGTATGTTATTTTGGAAGAAGAAATAAAACTTAGACATAACATAAACAACTTAATTGGTGATAAGAACCAAATTCCACTCACAGACATTAAAGTGTCTGGTTTGGAAGGATAATTGAAGCAGCCCATGCAGGACCCTACAAAAAATTCTTTAGACTCTCACAGTAACATACTATTAGTAATAGAGGCATGTGGATTTTGTGACTGCAGGTGACATTAATTAAGTCCAAAAAGTGTGGAATTGCGCATTTTTCTAATTATATGTATTACTGAAAGAAAAAAGCAGGAGGAAACCTGTGTCAGAGATGAAGACTAAAAGCTGCAACAGATGTGAGAAACCTTGCATTTTTAGTGTACATTGATGATACACAAACTGTAACACATTTACAGCTATTAAAACTATATGCTGCATACACACAAAGCAGGTAACCCTTTGTAAAGAAAAGAAACTGCAAAATCTAATAGTCCTCATTGCTATTTTCCAGTTAAGTAAAAGGACATGCAGCAAAGAAATAAATATGGTTGGTCCAGAGACTTCAACCAAATGCGGTTTGCCATGGAGTGGATCTATAGTATAAAGGAAAAGATACAAAGTATCTACAGGGAAGCTTTGGAGGCATATTCATAGAAAAAAAACTGATAGTCCTACAAATATAGCATGATAATGGCAATGCATCCAAGTCCTGTTGCCTACAATGACTGCATTACTGGAGGTGCACTACCATCATGCAGGAGGCCAGTCATCATGCTATCATGCTAAAACACAGGCGGCAGTAATGTGATTATGTGACGCAAAACATAACTGACATGGAGGTCATATTCATGCATGCATAGATGCTTCCCTGTGGCGTTTCACATGTAGTGCTTGCAGGCCGTACAATGGCACTTCAGCACAGTGGTTAGGAAGTTTGTTGATGTAAAAGGGGAGGAAAGAAGGGGACAATAGAGTCAGAAACAAGAAATAGCACAGGAGCTCACAGAAGGATAACACAAATGGGATATAGGAGGAGGTAGAGGAGAAGAGGAAGGTTTTTCTTTTTTGTAGGACAAGTACTTGTTTATATTTTTTCTGCTGAATGGAGGACAGGGAGGGTAGTAAAGTGTAAATGGGTTGAGAAAGGATGGTAAAAGAAAGGTGTCAAGGGGAAAATAACAAACAAATGCCCTGACAAAGACCATCAGAGGAAAAGTAACACACTAGGGTGAAACAAGAGGAAAGTGACACAGGCAAAAGGTCCTCATTTGGTGTTTGGAAAGATTGGAAGGCAAACAGTAGAAGTAAAGAGAAACACAAGGAAGGGGAGCAAGGTAATGGGAAAAGAGTGCTATGATGGGCCTGTTAGTCTCTCCTACAGATGAATCCACTCCCAAAGTCAGTTACCTCTGTAGCTGACATCAGAGGTGTGCATATTCCCCTATGCCTCAGTGGTCAAAGCAAACTAGATGCATGACTCAAGTCATTCAGAGTGCCAATTCATGTATCCAACTACCAGTTTACCTCAGTCCACACCATCCACTGCATATTTTGTAGAGTTACCCAGGAATGTCCCTTTTTGCCATCCTCTAAAGATAAACCTTCACCCTACTCCTGGGACATGGCTATGGGGGCACCAGTAAGCCCTCCAAGTCAACCTCCCATGAGGACGTGTATTTCCTGCAATGAGTCAGGTCTGGGGACCACCGGGGACCTTGCAGTCTGCTGGTAGTCCAACATTTTGACCTCAGTCTCTTGTGATGCTGTAAAACACAAGGATAACATGAATAGCATATTTTAGACAAATGAAATGACTATCAAGGTCTATATAATAGTGATAATGCAATACCAAAAAAGTTTAAAAAAGCAGATGGCTCTTCCTCCCTTTTTCTTCACATTAGAGAAAAAGGTTAGGTGGTGCATCTGCAAGTCATTGTGCCTGGAACAGGAATTCTTCCCTGAATAAATGCTACCAGTGGCACCACTCTGGTCATTGGCATGCTGCTGACCTGTATTTACCTTGTAGACTGGGTCCTCATAACTGACCAGTATGAATTCACTGTTGTCTGTGAGTAAAAGATGCAGGAAACAGTCTAGTAGTCTCCTTTCACCAAGCTAGAGCCCACCTAAACCCAGTACCTTATGAAACCATGGCCATTCCCTAGGTATGATGATGGAGAATATGAACAATTGTGAGCATCTGCAAGTTGTAAATACCACATAACGTGGATCACAGAATGGCAGTTCAGGGTATATTGACAGTGTAATACAGAAATTCAGTAGTGCAACTACAACTGACATTGGCAGACTGACTGTGAGCACTACAGTGGCCATCACAAATGGTAATTTGGTTGCACCATCAAACAACTAACCACCCAACATGCTAGCGCAATGCTACTCAGTTACCTTAGGTTGCACCACATATAGACACGGATCATGTGTGTACCTTCATGTGTGCAGGTACTGTGATGGGCCTAATGAGAGAGAGAGGTTGGTTAACCCAGCAGAGACAGAGAGAAAGAGACAGAAATATCCCTACATGCCTTGTGCACCCATGGCAGGTGGATGCTGGACAACTTTAAAGACATTTAGGGAGTAGGTTTGGCAAGACCTGGGCCATGATGTCAAAGTCATAACAGAACACAATTCCACAGCAGGATCACTGACATGATCCACCATGTCCACACAACAGCACAGGCCTTTACAATGGGAAAGAATGGTCACAGGAGGAAGGGCAGCATCAGACAAAACCCTAACCCACAAGAAGATCTTGTTACCTTATATAGAGATACTGACCAGACAATCATAGCTGAATGAGTCATGGATGTTGCTGCTAGTTTATTTGTGACACAATGTGTGTCTGTGGAATATGCGTCACTTTGGATTTTCCTATGTCCCACTACCAAAACACACTGGGCATATCACTATAATGGCATTACCTATGATAAACATCAACATATCTCTTCTCCGAAAACTTAAAGTATGCACGTGGCATGACATGTACCTAAAGCTCCTTGTCTTTGCACATGTTTGATGTGCATTGGTATTTTGTTCAAATTAGGATAGTGGGATTGTTACATTATATTAGAGATAGGCACAGGCGTTTCTTTCTCTGTCTTCTTATGTTTCATTATTATGGATGTTAAGCACACTGGGATGGGACATGCATAATATTATTTCATCATCAGTGCCGTAGTACCACAAATTATGACTGACGTACCTGTGGTTCACAGGTTTATTGGTGATTACTCAGCTAATTACCCTAGGGGCCTTTTAAACCCACCATGCTTCCCAAATGTATTTAACAGGTTTTGATACCATATTGTTTATAAGGGTTATATGTAATTTGGGCATAGGAGGTTGAGCAATCACAAATTCTGTCTAATAGAGACATAGGTGCCAGACCAGGGTTAGATTTTCAGTTCCCTAACCATTATTGCCCTTGAACAATGTCAGGGAAGAACTCTGCTTCACATGGATGGAAAGCTTGTTCCAAAGAAGGAGAAATCTGTGAGACATGAACATGTCCCTTCAATATGTCATATTTATACAACATGCAACAAGTGGGCACTGATGCATTCCTATATCTACTGAGTGCAGCAAGGACCACCCTATCCATGTCAACCCTTCACATGGTGCTTATTTCTCTTCTGCACACATATTGGCAGGGTGCTGCCGCTGTATATCATCACAAAGCACACAGGAGAGGTGTGCCAGTGGACATCATTACTGCAATGCCAAACATCCCTGTCACTGATATGACCCTGGGCATTTTTTAGCAGATCTGCAGATCTATGACTCATGAACAATTGGATGTCACTCATATGCCTTGCCAGAGACAATAGTGCTGTGTCAGAGATGATTAGTGTGACACATGGCATGCACAGTGCCACTTACGAGGCCGACAATGCCTACATATTAAAATGACATATATAAACAGGAAGCACAAAGGCCTTCTGAGGTCACTTTACATCTATTGCAGCCACCATGGGACCACTGCCCACCGTTACAATTTGTGAATGCAAGAACATATATCAACATTTGAGTTTTTTTAGCCATGTGGTTTGCATTAGTGACTCAAGTGCATTTGATTAAAGAAGTGTTTAACATAAATCAGTCTGATGAAGTCTCTTGGTCCTACAAGTGATTTTAATTGAAACAAAAATGCTTACTGTTTTATGCTTATTATTACATTTTTGGCACATACATTTTGGTCATCTGTTGTCCTTCTTTTTCCAGAAGTACAGTTTATGATTTGACATATTTCTGCCTGGAATGATTGATGTCACTTTCAGGTTTTACTGGTTTTTGACATGTCAATTAATATAAACCAAGTCGTGAAGGAACCAGTGGATAGTTTGGAGAATGTATCCATACATTCCCTTCAACAAGAAATGTTGAATTCAACTGTATTTAACCATGATGGAAACAACTATGCATGTCAGCTTGATGAAGCAAATGGATGTAAATGTTGGTGGAATGCTTCAGGCTTGAAGGAAGGTGGTAGTAAATCCATCTCTAATGCATGTTCTCATTGATGACTGTGGAGAAAAAAACATACACAGAGCAGTGTGATATCTATCATTTTAGACAAAGATAAATTTTTTAAGGATATGGAAAGTCAGTTGATCAGACATAAGAGATCACAGTGGGATTTGTGCTTTTCTAAGCTAGTTGTCGACATGTTCCCAGAGGTCTAAGGGTTACCTAAGTCACAACAGGTAACTCTTATTAGGAGAAATTTATGAAAGAATGGAAAAGAATTAATGAACAGACAGGGTTAGCATGTTTGGATTTGCTTATCAAGAGTGTTGAACAGTTGTTTGTGGAATCCCAGAAAAAAAATTACACATTTCCAACAAACTTGTGTTAATTTCCTGTGAGAATGAAATTACAGACAGGATGAACCATGTTTCTAGTAAGGTTGTCAGTGAAAACCATTTTCTGAAGAAAAAGAACAACAAAAAGTATGTGAGAGAGTTGGAAAAATATAAGAAGAAAGATGTTGGCATTTGTGACAACAACAGAACTGAATTTGAGAGGGGCTAAATAGCATTGGTGGTGGAGGTTGTGCCATCCATCAGTAAGTCAAATACTTTTTCAGGGATAGCAAAAAACACATCAGAGGGCTGCGGAGGTCACCAAGGTTACTAGAAATGAACAAAGCAACTTTGACTATAACTGTGACATATGAAAAACAGGGGAAACGTGTGTATCTCCCCAGGAACAATCGAGTCCCAAAGTGCAACAAAAGAGGCCACAACAATGGCAACCAGAAAGTGGGAGTTATTCATAAAACATCAAATCAAGGGATTAATACCAGTTGTGCCAACATAGTTCAAAGGCCTCCCAGTTCAAACATGCAATAGGAGCAGTCCCTCGAAAACAGTAAGGGGAACAGTGGACTCATTGGCACTAAAAACTGATGCCATTTAATTTTATAATAGTCAATTTGTCCAATACGATGTTGAATGCAGTTGAAGTACAAGTTTCACAAAAGGGTATTTCCTTTGTACCAACTAGTTTAAAAAGTTTTACCAGGAAGACTAATTTACAGTTAATGTTTGGTGATATAAAATGAGAAGGTAAAAACTGCAAGTTGAAGAAGCCTAATGTTTTCAACCCTCCCCTGCATCCAGTTATTGTTGCCTTTGAAAATAGTTGTAAGAATGATACAAAGCAAGTTCTTAAAGGTAAGTGTAATAATAAAGTGTACAACTTGACATTTGAAGAAGGGCAAGCCCTGTATAGATTGTATGGTGACAAGAATATAAGATTTATGAAAGTGGACAAAGGTGTGACAACACTAATAATGAATGTGAGTGATTTTGAAAAAAAATGTATGTTTGAAATGTTAAATGGTCAGGTTTGTTACAAGATTAGATAGTCTGAAATAACTGAATGTTACAGCAAAACAGACACATGATTATCTGATTGTGTGATGCAAGAAATGTTACAACATCTATATAACTTTTTTCAAGTTGTGGATTTAGTCGAGGGGGTGATTTTTAGGATTCCCAAACTACACAAAAATAGTTTCATCTAAGTGATCCAAATTACAGACTTTCCCCGGGATTCATGAAGCTTGCACCAGGTGCAGGTGTAGCGTAGGCGGTATAACGCCAAATATGGCCACCGAGCAATTCAGGTACGATCCAATTCCACGTGCACTACCAGCGTACGCCTGATCTGTGCAGCTCTCGGCTCATGTATGCTAATCACCCCATGCGCAGTAGTGCAGCATGGAAATGAAGGTACATAGCGATTCATGAAGTGGTGCAGGCATAGCCTAAGCATACAGAAATGTAAACCAAAAAAAAAAACGGTTTACATTTTTCCAAACAGAACATCGGAGCCATGAAAGCAGACCAAACTTACGTATTACAAAGTTAACATATGCCAATAGCTAAATATACAGCCAATGGCATACAAAACACGCACAACACATAAAAAATAATGCCACACTAATGCAAAGTACAACCACAGGGCATATGTGCGCAAATGGGAACACAAGGAAAATACATACAGATGTCATAAAATTGCAATGTAACGCAAATCATGATTTTGCCATAATAGTCAATGGTAGGCATGCTACACCACAACCAAGGTGCAAGGGTTGCTAAGGGTCTGTAACAGTGTTTGGCACAGTAACTATGAATTAGTAGTCATTGCCATGTAAATGAGACAAGTAATACTGAATCATAAACGTCCCGCCAGCCTAAGGATGTACCATACGGTGCAGCGGTACAACACCGAGGAGTGGCCTGGAGGTATACATGACATCAGCAGTGGGGTGTGCCACTGCAGCTGTAAGCACATTGGAGCATTGCTAATCCGGGTTGCCCATTGCTAAACAAAGCCGCAAGATAGGGGCGTGGATGTAGCCATAGCTTTGTTAGCTAAGAGCACACATGGTGACCGAAAGCGCATGTGTACACGGATGACAACGCACTCGAAACCCAGTAAACGGCTGTGCACGGCACACACCACAGCTGAAAGAGGAAGGTTATGGGAAGACAATAAGGAAATGCCACAGTAGGGTAATTGGAGTACAACTGAGTAATTAACACCTATTAACTCACAGTGGGCCATTGATGGTAGCTAACAAGGCTGCTAGTAGCAACCTGCAGAACAGGATAGAGGAGGTGCCGGATTGCAAAGAAAAGAGAACTGTCACCGCAGAGCAAAGCAAACCTGCAATAGATCGGCTATAGAACACATTTCGCAACACAATCCTGGGTTGGGAAAGTACAAAACAAGAAAGCAGGCTGCTGGATGCATGCCTGACAATGGGAGGGGAATCGTTATGAAAAGTGAAGGCAAGGGCAAGAGGTGATCCATGACAGCTATGCCAACTTAACTTTGGTTTGCTGGGAAGAGCAAAATATTCTTTCTATTAACAATCCATTTCTAGGACAAGTACTCTGGTATGTACGTTTTGTAGATGACGTTTTTATGTTGTGGAAGGGTTGGGGTTCAGATCTTGCATATTTTTTAGAATATCTGCATACTACAACTGATTTCTTGAGGTTTTCTTACCAGACCTCTGCTACAGAAATCAATTTCCTTGATGTTAAAGTTATTAAGTCTCATTTGAACCGCTTGAGTAGCAATATTTACTTTAAACCCACCAGAAGGAACACACTTCTGCATAAATCAAGCATGCACCCTAGACACATTCCTAGGAATGTGCTCAAGGGCCAGGTTTTTAGGACACTACGACTACATGCTAGAGATGAGGATGCAGTGATTGCACTTAATATGTTAAAATCTGATTTTATGGATAGGGGTTATTCAAGCGTTGACATTGATCAGACTATTACTGATGCTTGGAAATTGAGACATACGAAATGTAGACCCTATTTGAATCCAAATAATGTTGATAGTATGGGTAATACCACAACTGTAAGTAATGATTTTAGAGTTGTATTTCAGTTTGCCAGTAATATTAGTCAGTACACAGATGTTGTTAAGAGATATTGGCATCTATTACAAGATGTTCTTGGTCTCACTGAAAAAATTGGTGAAAGTCCAAACTTTAGTTTCAGGAATAATAGATCACTTAAGCAACATCTCTGTAATGGAGAATTACATAGTACTGCTTTTATTTCTACTCATTTGGGCACCTTCCTGTGTAGAAATTGTAGTGCTTGTCAGTATATTTTTAGTAAAAGCACATATACTCATCCTACTAGACATTTTACGTTACGTTCTAATCAATATTCAGATTGTAGGACTTCTGATGTTGTTTATTTCTGTTTTTGTCAGCAATGTCCTGATTTTTATGTAGGTAAAACTAACAGGTTGTTTAAAGACAGAATTTTAGAGCACATCAGAGATATCAAAAACAGTAAGCAATCCAATGCACTAGCCTATCATGTTATGTGCACTAGCCTATCATGTTACGTGCACTAGCCTATCATGTTATGTGCACTAGCCTATCATGTTATGTGCACTAGCCTATCATGTTATGTGCACTGATTATTCTCATTCTTTTAAATTGTTTGTTCTCCAACACACTTATAGAAATCCTAGGGGAGGAGATGTAGAAAACATTACAGAAAGCCATGAACAGAAGTGGATATTGAAACTAAATGCTGAAAAATATCCCTGTCTTAATGACACTACTTCTTTAATTCTGTTCTTAAAGGCTAGACGCCTTAAGCATTAACTCATGATGCAGTCCATATGAAGGGCTTGTATATATTTTAAGTAGTTTTAGATATTTATGCATTGTATTTTTATTCTTTATATACCCTTTTTCATTTATATTTTATGTTGGTTTTAGCTTTCTACTTACTATATAAAACAGAGTCAAATGCCTTGTGGTTGTTAACCTAAAGTATGCCATCATTAATTAACTATAATTGATATGTTAATTGCTTTTATTTGCATCTATTTAAGCACTGAGTTGTACTTTAGTTATGTCTGATGAAGCAACGATAGTTGTGAAAGCATCTTACCATTTTGTTTCCTATTTGTTTTATTAAAACGTTATTGTGTGTTACCTCGGTGCATTGCATTTTTTCTAGCTCCCTGGTCAGCCTCAGTAGGAATCGGAGATCCCTTATCACAACCTCCAAAGCTAGCTACTTAAACATTACTGTGACTCATTCCAAGGACTACCACAAAGCATTCTAGAGGTATGTCACTACTCTTGATGGCGATACCCACATCTGCTCTAACATACAGCAGTAAGGCATGGACATTACAGAACCAACTGATATTGGCAACATCCTGGCAGATAGGTTCAGTGCTAACTTTACATCCCTCTCGCACCCTAAAGGGCCCAAATCTATACAGGAACAATGCAGAGTCCCTGCAGTCACAACTATGTAGTTCAAAGCTGCACTCTCTAAAGCCAGGAACACAGAATCCATGTGACCGTACAACATCCCAGGCTGCAATTTACATGAACTTCAGAACTAAATGGCTCCCCACTTGGGCACCAAATTCACTAATAGCCTTGCATCAGGCATTGTGGCCCCTGAATGGTGCACAGCAACAGTTATCACACTCCACAAAGGTGGCGCCACAATGGACCAGGGGAACTATTGCCCTATAAGCCTGACTAGACTGTTCTGCAAGGCTATGGAGCACATCATCATGGATCTCATTCACAGAGACATTGGTGGCCTCCAAACCTTTGATCCCACCCAGTTTGGATTTGTTAGGGCCAGACCATGACTCCTAATCCTGGTGGAGTCCTTTGAGACAGTTACCAAGGCAGTAGATGATAGTAAGGAGGTCCACACAGCCTACCTTGTCCTCTCAAACGCTTTCAACACCATTCCCCATTCTGGTATTGTCAACATACACATCCACCTGCACATCAACCCCTACGTCACGAGATGTTATGCAAAGTGGCTCACGGACAGAACCCACACAGTGAGGGTAGCATACCCTAGTTCTTACTGTAAATCAGTTACAATTGGCATCCCCCAGTCCTCGGTCATAGGGCCCCTCATGTTCGGTAATTGCTTCTCTGAGGTACAGGCTAGCACAGAAGGACTTACCCTTAATAGGTTTGCAGACAACTGCAAACTAGGGGCCATGATTGATTCCCCAGCTGATACAGACACCCTCCATAAGGGTGTCACTGGGACGGATACCTGGTGTCAATAACATGGCCTCAAGCTGCATGCCACAAGGTGCATAGGCATCCCCTTTGGATTACACCAATCACCCGCTGACTATCACATAGGTGGTAGTCCCCTACATACATAAGACATAATAAGGGATCTTAGAACCCAAGTAGATAGCACCCACTCCTTTGATAACCATATTGCCAAGGTGGCATGGATATCCTTCTATGTGGCCACCCTAATCTCTAATGGGTTTGTAGCCAGAACAAAGACAGCCATTGTACCTCTCTACTCATGACTTATGAAACACATTAAAGGGTACAACACCCCATTTTGGGATGTACCTTACGAGACAACAGCAACGGCTTTAAATACCACAACATTACCACACCAAGAAGATTACTGACTTCCAAAGGATGACATATGCAGCCCAACTACAGACACCCCAACTGTACTCATTTGCATACTGCATACTCAGAGGTGATCTCTGCTGAACATACAAGACCCATGTCCAAAACAATATTGATGGATATGCTCCACATAAGCAAAAGCCACTGAGAGCCACATGCTCTGGGATATGTACCTAAATGAAACGATAACTAGGACTTGCTGGAGGGATACATTCCTGACCCGGACACTCACCATGCTTTGGAACATGATTCCTATGTACATCAGGCAGGGACCTTCACTAGCACTCTTCAAGAGATACCTCGATGGGTGGATGGGAGACAGATATGTATGCCAGGGATCACTGCAGTGGCTCGGCTGTACAGAGGTGCAGGAAACAAATGGCTCTGCTGTTCACAGACACAGGACACTAACCTAGGGAGGTGCCGCAAGTGAAAACACTGTAGTTAGGCTTATGAATGGACTTGGCCAGACAGCATAGTACCTAACTATGAACCTATGAAGCTATTACATGTCCTTTGTGCATGGATAATTGACTAGCTCTTCCATTTCAATTAGCTATCATGCTGATACACCGTCTGGTGACTACAAGTCATATGTATCCTGTTATTGTGTATTATACATGCCAATAGACATACCTGATGTTTGCATAATATAACAGTAATGCTATGTAAAATGTTAGACATATCTACCTACAGTACTGTACATTTCACATTTTTGCAACAATATCCCATAACGCAAATCATAATTGCACAGCAGAAAAACCTTAGACATGTTATTCTCAGTTATACACCCATACATATGCCTACTGTTACAGTATATCAACATATACTACCCCCTGTTATGGTACATACTTGTTGGACAAACCCTGCCACTGACAGCGGCTGGAGTTGAATTGTTGTGTTTAAAGTCCTTATGTAGCATCCCTTGTAGTGTATAAGGTATTTACCTTGTGGCCGACAGCACTATACACAATTTCTATGAGCATTACTATGCTCAACAATACATCACTACATACCTTTTCCCACTATATGCATTGCATACACTTTCATTAATACAGAACAAGCACTATATACACTAACATACTGAGTGTTCTACATACCTTCTTAGTAGTTCGAGTTGACGATAATATCAGTCCTATTCCTTTTCTGTTTTAACGGTTTTCTCATATGAACATACAGTTTGAATGTATGACAAGCCATCCTTTTATACGTAGATACCAGTAACATGTGGTATCCTGCCACCAATTGGTGTTCCGGAGTAGATGTTTACATGCACATCAGCTGTGCAGCTACTCTATTAGCCAATTACATGGCAACTGTGGGGTATAATTGAATACTCCACTTGGGCGTTGTCCCTTTGCCCTACCTTCGAGGAAGACGGCCTGGATGTGTTGTTTGTGATGAATTGCAACAGCTATATGGAGAGACACAGAGATATTTTAACTTCATGGCCCCCATGGATTGTGTGTAATGGCAAGAGGATGTAGTTCTACATGTGAGTGTAGCTGTTATATCAGCCGTCTGATACGGGATTATTGCAAACAAACCTTGTAACATCAGTGTCTGTTCCATTGTACAACAGCAACAATTTCACATAGGGCCATTATAGTGTGCCTCTCACAAGGTATGTTAAGGCTTCTGCAGATGTCATAGAGTGAGTGGATGTTTGTGATGTTATTACAGTCTGTATTGCAATTGTTTCAGGTGTGGGGGAGATGTAGGTGGGTGTACATAGCAGATGAAGGTGTGTAGGAACTGCATTTATACATATTCCATATGTGTGTGAGGGCTCCTTCCCTAATTGAAGACCTATCATTTAGTAGACTAATACTATGGTTATTGCAGGCTTATTCATTAAGCCATTGTTAATTGGTTCCTATATAGCATGCAGGTGATGTTGATCCTTCAATCCCTTCGGAAATACATCAGTATGTAATGAAATGTTGCTAAATGAAAGCTGTCTCATGTATTTCTGTCACAGATATTTGCACTCATTGGAGTTGTGTTGGTGGCTGAACCTCTTTGACTTGGGTTGCCACCTTTTCAAATGGCCATAGTGGGACATTTTCAGGAAACACATTGGATTTTAGAGGCCGACACATACCCATGGTCAGTACAAAGTATAGAACTTTACATATATGCCTATATAAAAGCTTATATTCTTGTAGCGGTTTACTTGCTTATCCTGTTTCTTGTTACATGTAGGTATGTTAGATACAGATGACTATTTTATGCAACCATTACATTAACTATGGAACATGCAGAACATCTCGAGATTGTAGGACATTAGTATTTGTACTAATTTTGGTCAGGACACTACCGCACATAGAGGAACTGCCCCTCGCAAGGTGAGACAGGCGGTAACCCTATGTTTAGCTCATGTCCATAGCACATATTTGTATTAGTGTATTATACCAATAACCCATGCCTGGGTGTGGGTAATGGTGAATTTACCCATGATTGGTGTGGTTTGTTCACGAGGGCAAAGCCCGAGTGGCCAACTAAAGACAACCATGGGTAAATCCAGCATTACCCACACCCAGGCGTGGGTTATTGCTATAATATAGTCTCCATATCCTTTGTTCATAACATTCGATCATGTCGGAATTTGTGATTGCTATGGTCCATGTTGTGCACATATTTGAAGACTTCAATTGCTGTATACGGCATACCCATGGATTCAGGAACGCACACACTTCCAACAACCACATTACCGTTCACAGACTCCCAAACCCCACAATACTAAACACTCAGACTCACGACAGTCAAACTCCCAGAATTAACACAAACACAGAACACACACATGCACACAAAGACACACTGCTACCCATTACATCCAAACAAACCATCCTACTCTATGTATGGCCAGGTGGCCATGCCCCATACACACCCCATGTGGGTGGCTGCGCCCCCCACACCACACCTACTGTAATAATCTACCGCCGAGATAGCACGAACAGACACATGAAGCAAACACACACACACACACACACACACACACACACACACACATTACAATCCCATGGAAACACACACCGCACTCAGAACACACACTTACACACACTACAGCAATCAGAAACACACAAACACAGTACCTACCTGGACCGCAGCACCAGAAGCACTAACTAAATGTCCCTTAACATCGTGATAATAGTACTCATGGTTCTAGTGTTCCGGTACTGTGGTCTTTCGGTCTTTAAGCCTCGTGATTACGAGTGTCGGTATGTAAAGCATTCGGTATTTGGTAGTATCCTATTTATATGTACCTCCATGGTTGTCTACATGTTTTTAACCTATCTATATATTTCCATATATATGTATATCCATATATATTGACATATATCTCTCCATCACCCTTTCTATTTCTATATTTTATATATATATATATATATATATAGAGAGAGAGAGAGAGAGAGAGAGAGAGAACAAACCTTTTTTTGGGTACATGGCGGTGTATACTATTTCCCGAACTCCACCCTTTTGTGTTTTAACCTGTCACAATACACACCTGCCATTGGTACATCTCAGGTAGCTTAGTGGTAGGTGATTGTGTACATAGTTGCGTGTTCTACTCCTGGCAGTGGTCATTTTACCACTCAGAGCAGGCACTATTAGCACAAGGGTGAATAACGCAGATTTCAGTGGTTTTGGCCAGCTTTGCCCATGATCTGCACCATATTCAGCAAAGCTTAGACCTGTTTTGCACATATCCATGTAGTCATGTTTAAACGACACTTACCGGCACTTGCCAGCACATAAACCCACTAACATGCACTAAACGTGCTCTAATGACCTGCATCCAACATCCATTATTCGGGACATTGGAATTACGTAACAGCCTTTGCAGGTCGTGGAACCAGGAACATGCACAAGACAGTCAGTGGCTTTATCACTGGGGCATCTGGGATATGTACAAGTGTTATGGTGTTTAGTATGTAGACTGTACTATGGATGTTCCTCCATACTGCAAACAAATGTGTAACTCAATTAGTTTACATATGGATGATACTTATTAATAGTATGTCCAAGTGATGCTTAATGGATGTGCTCCATCTATGGGAATCGTTGTCACAGTGAGCCACACACTGTAATGTGCTACACCTTGCCACAGCCATAACTGGAGAATGCTGGGGTGACAGATTCCAGCCATGAGTACTCCCCATGCTTTGGAACTACATCCCTGATTACATTATATGGAGCCCCTCATTAACACACCAGGGAATCCTTGCAGAGTGGGTGGGGAACAGTGGTTACACCCCAGGGATCCCACAATTGGCTCTGCTCCACAGAGGGACAGTTAGATAATCAATGGGGTGGTGACAGCAGACACATTTTGGCTAGGCTGATGAATGGCCTCTGACAATCAGGCATGTATCCACCGATGTACCTAGGAACCTATACATACAGTATCAACACATGCTGTTTGCTTAATTTACTGTTCAGGTGTTGACTTACCTTGTACCAAAAGCTGTTGTGTGTGCAATAGTTGAGGGCTGCCTATGTAGGATGCACACAGTAGACCACCTATACATGACAATTTACAGGTGGTCATGTGTGTGTGTGCCATCCATTTTACTGTGTGTGCAGGTGGAGAAGTGTGTCAGTCCGCAGGGCCCTACACTGTCAGTGCATGTGCTATATGTTCTCTCTTTGCCAGGGCATGGGCATATTGGGCACGCCTCCATCTGCCTACTGGGGCTGGCACAGGGTGTTCGTGGTCTGAATCCCTCTGTGCCTGTGATGCCCTTGGCAATTGCGGCGGCCTGTGAGGGCCTTCACCATTATGTCCCTGCTGCAGCTGGTTCCGCATGGTCATATTATGTAGCATGGCACATACTATGAAGATGTGGGTACACATGCCTGGAGAGTACTGCAAGGCTCCAACAGATATGTCCAAGCAACGGAACCATGATTTCAGCATCCAAACCTCATGTTCTATGATGATTCTGGTTTGTGCATGTGCCTCATTATGGCGTTCTTGCATGGGTGTGTGTGCATTTCTGATGGGAGTCATCATCCACGGCTCCAGTGCATAGCCAGCATCCCCCACAAGGTGGCCATATGGGATGTCCCCCCTGACAAATACCTCGTACAGCTGTGAGGCATGCCAGATGTGGGAGTCATGCTAGCTTCCACGGCTGCCAGCACACACATCTGTGATAATGCCCTGGGCATTGCACACAACCTGGCAGTTGATGGAGTGGTAACCCTTGCGGTTTATATAGTGCCTACCATGCTCACCAGGTGGTGATTTGATATGTATGTGCATGCAGACTATTGCACCCAGTAACTCCGGGTAGTCTGCCACATGGTGGAAGAGGTGCATATTGCTGGCCTACTCCTCCTGAGTTCGGGGGATGTATATATGCTCATTGGCATGTGGTAACATGGCATCCAGGAACTGGTGGAGTACACTGAATGCTGATGCCTGTGAGATCCCCATGATATCTCCAGTTGGCCTTTGAAAGGTACCTGTGGCTAGTATTCTCAAGCTTATACATACCTTTGTGTCCACTGGGATGGGTTCCCCTCTGTTGTTTCTGGCTCTGAGGCATGGCCGGCACAGCTCAATGATTTGCTGTATGATATACCTGTCCACCCTGTAATGCTCTACTATCTCCAGATCATCTAGCCCCTGGTAGGTTACCCTTGGTCTGAACACTCTTCTCCTCCTTTGGGGCCTGAGGTGGTTGTCAGCATCATCCTCCACACCACCTTCTGTCTCCAACACATGGTGATGAATCACAGCTATGGCAGCTCCCAACAAGTACATTGTAAAAGTTCCCCATCTGTTTACACTGATGGTGCAGTGTTTGGGAATACACGAGTGTGTGTGAGGTGCCTTCACACTTTATACTATTGTGCTTTGGACACTGATGATGTATGTACAATCAGAGCTGCAGGGTATCTTACTTATGTGTTTTACTGCAGGTACTGCTATTGTGGTGCCTTTGGTGCTGTGATGCATTGTGCTAAGCAACCAGCGTGGAGGTGTATATATCCTTGGGAAATATGGACACACCTCCACCGTGGGTGTTCTGGTCCTGGTTACATGACTGAAAGATGTGGTCTGAGTAATAGCCTGTTAGTGCAGGGCTGCTCTCAGGAGCCTAGAAGCAGGTCCCAGTCACTGCAGCAATAATGAAGTGGTCCATTACAAGGAGTGCCTCAGGTGAGTGCGTTTGAGATGAAGATGTCAAGCATTGAGTAGCATTACCCTCAAGTTTTGCTTGCCTGTTCCTGTTATGGTGTTGAATATGTTATTTGAACCATGCCTAAAACAGGCACTATAGGAGCAGCAAGAGCCTTAGATGTTATCCATAATCCCAGGGCACACAGGTGCAGGCCATCTATGCCAAAGCATCGTGTTCTATCGACCATGTCATTTAAAGCAGACAGATACTGGATACCCTTGGAATGACACCAGAAGTATGGCCAACTGTTGAAGTAAATAATTCAGTCCTTGTACTGCATTATCAGTCTGGATGAATGCCGAATGCTTCTCAGAGCTAGGGCGATACCTGCCTGGGCTACAAGATCGGAGAGCTATTCCATGTCTCTGTACATGTAGTCCAGGAAGTTACATCTCAGGGCATTCACACTAACATGGAGAATGACACAGTCATATTGTACCTGTTGAGGAGTGACCTGAGTGCATAGGTTATGTTGCGGATCCTGTTACCCGACAGCCAGCTGAAAGTGACTATCACCTTGTGTAGCCTGCTGAGTGGGACATCAGTGTGACTGACTATAGAGTCACCTATGACTAGTGTGTTGGGTACGTTATATCGCCCTATTGGCTGGAGTTGATGGGCACACTGAGTCTGTGGGCTATAAGTAATTGGTGTTGTGTTGGGTGATGGGGGCTGCCTGCGGTTCTGCTTTGGAGTTCTCTGTTGCCTAGACAGAGTAGTATTGAGAGGCTCCACAAATGTTGTAGTCTTACTATGTGCGGCCTGTGGTGGTGGAGATTTAGTGAGATTATGTGATGAGTGTGGTGTGGTGCAAATGTTTAACATCCCCACATGATTGTCAGGTTCAGTCTGGGTTGGAGAGAGCTTTACCTCAAGCATGGCTACATATGTGCATCTCCCACAGGTTGTAGTGTTGTATGTTAGGAGAGGAGCATTGACTGTGTGCACGAGACAATTTCTATATTGCCTCATGATGCCCATATTCATCACATAGATAGGTGATAACACTGGGAATTGACACTTGGACATGCCTGAATATTTAACTATTTCCCACTAGATATGTGAGTAAAGTGTGTACAACAGCTGTTTTACTCTAAGCAAGTGGGAAATGTAAGTACAAACAGTGTTTACCTGTAGGAAATGAGGAGGATTGAGTGCTATAGCAATTAATAACTCATGTAGTGCTTACATGTTCTGAACAAGTGCTGAGCATGAATAAGCAATACAGATAGGGTGTTGGATAACATAAACACACACTGCCCCCCAACAGCTACACAATCACATATCCATGTACACTGCAGAGCCCCTGTAACCATAACTATGATGGTACAAGGTGAACTCAGCCTGCATGTGACCTGTCCACATCCCTGGTTGTATCATACACATATGGCAAAACAGTTTGCTCTACACATACACATCATGTAAAACCTAGCTTCATTTCAGTCTGTGAAAACACTGAATGGTGCACACCAGCAGTTATCACAACCCACAAAGTGGAGACACCACTCATAATGGGAGGCACTGCACTGTTACCCTGCTGAGTCTGGTCTGAAAGTCCATGAACCTTAATCAACGTATATGTTGTTAGCAGTACAGATGTAGATGCCAGTATGGATGATTTCACACTGCATAGCATACCTGTGACAGGTCATAGGACATCATCACCCATATTGTGTTCCACCTACACTCTATATACTAGATGTACCTTTGTATGTCACAGGAGTGTTCTGCCAGTGGACCGTTGACAGAACCAACACTACAATAGGTGTCTGAGTGATATGTGCATATCACACCAGTGGCAGCTACAGTAAAAAGGGTTAATTAGGTGTACTCCCCCTCATTGTAGCCCATACCACACAGACAAATAGGAGGCATCTGCTTATGTAAGTATGTGAATGGCTATGACCTAGGAGCAATAGCTGACTCAGTGCTGTGGACAACATACAGAATGGGCTTTGTGGGTGAGGTGTGTGACATATGTGCACAATCTGATAGCTGCATATTGCATTGTCACTGCTAGGTTAATAACCCTGTACCCATGAACTACCACCTAGGCAGCGGTCAACATAATGGACGCTGTGTGTAAGGGATGGTGCTGTGCAGTTTACCTCCCTGAGCTAGTGACATCACCAAGCCTATTAGGTAGTCATAAGAGGCAACCCTAGTCATGACAGGGTGCCATCCATGAGCATGGAGATCATTGTACAGCCATACTCATCACTCAAGTGACCAATATCGGATCACATATCACCTTTAAGGGGTATTGCCCATGTTTGGATGGGTGACACCAGCCTTCACAATCCTCATCTCCGCTATGTAGCATGATGCCTACCCTGCATAAAGACATGTCCAACACTGTGATGTTGGGCATGCTACATGTACATATCCTGATCTGAAATACATACCTCATGGATATCCACCTTCCAAGTACAAGGATCGCCACATGCTGGACAGATCATTGTGCCATACACTTAACATACTCCTGCCATACTATGCAACCCTGTCCAGCAAAGCTACACATTTCACCTCTGTCAGACATGGTGTGATGACCGCATGGTAGATGTATCATTAACCATCTGGTGCCAGAAACATGGCTGTCGGCTACAGCTAGAAAACCTTACATCCTATGCTCATACATGGCCCAGGGCATAGAGACTACTACATGACCTTGGCTGTACATGCTATAGTTTATAACCATCCCTGCAAATACCATCCGGCTAGCCATTGTCCCATGTGTATCACATGTGCAACACAGGCGATACGTGGCAGGATGTTGAACTGCTGTAGAGTGCCGTGTAAATGTATATGGCAAAACACAAGCATTTAAAGGCTTCCATGTGCATGTCTGCATTGTCACAGGTCATGTCCGTTAAGGCAGTGTATGTGTTGATATGTGACATATACACAGCATCAAGGTCGACAGCATTAATGTGGACACATCCAGGCATGTGCTGATAGGTAATAACACCAGTACAGGCAAACAGACATGCCCACATCAAGACAGCATTCACATGGAGTATGAGCAATGTAATCAGGTGACACACATATATGGTGATAATAACCAATCCCCATTGGGTATCACATGTGTGTGACACAAACATGTCAGTGGTGTCAGGTCATGAAGATTTGCAAAGACAACTGTTCATATGTACTAAATGTAATACACATGTATGTGCAGCTGTATCTCTGTGCATCTCTGAGATGCTGTGACCTGTCTCCATCATTATGTCTTCCAGATATGCCTCAAGCAAGGCTCCGAGCTTATACCCACTTGGAGGATGAGGCCCTTATACCTTACCTCCAAGACAACTATGATGTCTTGTTTAGCCATGTGCCACAACATGCACAGCAGCGTGATGACCTGTGGCAGGAACTTTGCAGGAGGGTTAATGATGTGGGTGGCCATAACCACACATACCAGCAGGTGCGCAGACACTGCCCGGACCTGATCAGATGTGTGAAATAGCATGCAAATGCAATTGCCAGGGAACAAGGTGCAACAGGTGGTGGACCACCAACCCAGCCCCCACTCACACGTACTGAGGAGCTACTGGCCAACCTGGGGACACCATCAGAACAGCATCCACAAACCCTAGCTGCCATCATCGAGGTGGGTGTCTCTCAACCACCAAGCCTGGAGTTGCCTGGTAAGTCACTACTGCACATATAACTATTATATCCCATTTAGTTGCATGTGTCACTGTACAATATGTAATGTAACATCATATGCAAGGCATGTATACACACATAATGCATACTATAGTATGCTACTCTGTGTATGCACACATGTGCATACTCCATAGTATATCCTATTGTACTGGTGAATGTGTTAACATGCACATTGCACCCTGTAGCTGCCATACAGTCATGGATAATGATCCTACTGCTGTGTCACCCCTATATAGGTACCTCTGGTGTTCCGCAGAGACAGCAGGCTGTTGCAGGTGAAACAGTTATAAGTATCAGGCATGTTAATGCACAGATCCATTTGCCATGTCGCCAGTTAACACATGTACAAATAATGTATGGTCTGGTCACAATATACAGGTTGCAACTTTAATCCATCACACTGGCTACCCATGTGCAATACTTACAAACTAAGTGAAACACTGACATGAAACCACAGAAAGTGTCATTGCTAGATGTGTGGACAGCTGTGCATACAACGGTGGAGGTGTTGTTCAATGTAGGAATATGTACTATATATCAGAACTACACATGTGGAGTACACAAACAGTACTACACAGTAAGCTGGAGTATGGGCAGCCCACAGGATTCTCCATTGTGGAATATGCCCCTGCAAAGAGTGCACACATTGTGATGTGCCATCTAATATGTCCATGACATGTAGTGGTCTGGCTGCAACATTGTCTCACTATTCCATAAAACATACCCCCCATACCAAACATACAACCCTTTGTCTGTATAACCCTGTGGACAGTGGAGTATCTGACATCTATGGGTGTATGTCATATGGGACAACACAGACATGTGAGATAGACGGCCATCACAACCGTTTGGCCAACACATGTTCACACATGGCCATGGAGGATCGCCAGAGACATGTAGCAACACACAGTAGATGTGATGTGTTTGTGTGTACACCCTGTTGTACACTGGCTACACATGGTCCAACTATAGCCTTTGTTGAATGGTTATATTGCAGATGTGGAACACTGGACATCCTACAAGCCTGTGCACAGCTTGTGGAGGCATCACTTAATTCGACCACATAAGATGTGTTGAACATCATGACTGTGTCACAGCATGACAGTAGTCACATGTACAGCATCCACATACATACACAGACAACCACATCAGGCCACAGATACAATACATTTCCCTTGCTGCTGTTGGACATCACTGTCAGCCGTGGACCTCATGTGTGTGGTACACAAATGTCATGTGGGACATGGTGTATTGACAAGTCTGCCATGTGTGGACATGGTTGCCAGGCAGCTAAGATATGTTAGCAGATGTGCAGGGGTGTCATCCGTATGTCCTTCGGTGAACTGTCACGCATTATACATCATGGTTTAGTGTGTATACACCTCAGCAACGTGGGTCACAATCCACAGTATATATCTATTGTGTATGCGCACAGTCATGGCTATGCACTGTGTGTGTAATCCACACTGTATAGCAATAGAGATGCCTCATAATTCCATGCAATGGCACTGTGTCTGTACTTCACACGGTATAGCAATATAGACGCCTCATAATACCCTTCAATGGTCATGCACATCTGCTAAAAGTGCATTTTATCTGTAGGGCATACAGACAACACTGCAATGTGGCACCATTACACCGCTGTACATGTGTCAGGACACCATTGTGTCAAACATGTATGCATGTCAATGCACATGTCAGCAGATTACATGTCATACTACATGTTAATGTCAAGGTCATATGCCTCACATCAGCTATGTGTACTGTTAACCTGTGCTGGTCCACATGGTGTAACACAGGGATGCATGCTTACTACCATGATTGGGTGAAATGCATGGCTTTTGCTATGACACATGCTTGCTGTTGTGTGCAACCCAGGGATGCATGATAACTACCACTATTATTGTCTGAGCTGCATGCCGTCTGCTTTATCACATGCTTGTTGCATGCCTTCTGTCAAATCACAAAATCACATGCATGGTGTGTGTGTGTGTGTGTGTGTGTGTGTGTGTGTGTGTGTGTGTGTGTGTGTGTGTGTGTGTGTGTGTGTGTGTGTGCGTGTGTGTGTGTGTGTCTGTATTGTAATGTAGAGTCTTTGTTTGCCTTCACAGGTGATGTAGGTGCGTTACCCTCCTGCGGTCCATCTGATGTTAGTGTCCCCACAGACTCTAGCAGTGATGATGATCATATGCTTGAGGCACAGGCAGGGTTGTCAGGGGCTGAATCTGTGCCATTGGTTGCCATTCCACCTATATCTCCCTCATCCCTGCACACAGTTCTCATGGCAACACTTACCCCATCACCAGTGGCCATAGAGGAAGGACAGTTAGCGTGTGGTAGCTTGGAACAGGAATGTGTGGTGGCTACGGAAGGTGTGTATTCACACCATGGTGTCAGTCAAATGACTGGAGATGTGCCACACAGGCATGTGGCTAGTACTGCTCATAGGAGAACCTCTGGCCAACATGCCCCTGCAGGACAGAGCGCAGCAGCTGGTGTCATCAGATGCATGTTTCAGACTGTAATGGTGGCACAGGTACATGCTGAATGGCAGAACAGAGAAGGGCAGAGGCTTCAGAGGGCTGCTATCCATTCTTTAAATGACAACATCTAGGCATTGGCAAATGCTCAACAGCAGATTGCTGATGTTTTGGACAGACGATTGGGTGACATGGTTGGAATCCTTGACCGTGGCATGACAATCCGTGAGCGTGAGCTGTCTGTGCTGGAACATCTGGTAGGAGTGAGGCATAGGGCACATGGATGTAGGCCAGCTACATCACCTGGTGCAGGTCTAAGTGAACGAGCTACCTCACATGCCCGCTCCCATAGTGGCGGTAGCAGCAGCAGTGCAGCTGGTGCTTCGCTGTCCACACCAGGACACAGCAGGCCACATGGACATGGCCCTGGATGGTCCCAATGGGGACACAGTTCCAGTGGACATGTGTCATTGGACAGTACCCAATCTGTACCTCTGCCTTGTAGTGCCCGTGCAACCCCTGTCAGGCACAGGTCACATGCCCATGGCCGGACACTGTGAGCTGTAAATCCTGATCTGTACAGTCTGGAGCTGTCAATAATACCCCTGTGGAGGCCAGACACATGGCAGAACTGTGTGCACACATACACCACACAAAAGAAACATCTGTAGGGCACCACAACACTCACATGCATAACAACCACACATGGCCAATTAGATCACAGGCCCTAACCCACACACATGATGTCATCCACTGGTGCAGCCTAGGCCCCTGGCAAACATTATCACCCTGTGTATATGATGATGCCTGTGCCGCATCCCTGTCATCCACACCATCGGTGCAGGGACATGCTCATATGGTCTGATGCACAGGGTGAACAGAATAGGGTGATAAGTGTAGATTACAATTGTTGTGTACTGTTGACACGCAGCAGACATACCATGTAGTACAGGTTTAGAATGCATTGTTTTCTGTTCATAGTATGTGTCTTGGTAACAACAGTAACAGCATGTTGGTAATGCTGTCCTTCTTCCCTCCTTCAGGTCTAATTGCATGTGCCGTTGAGTACCAGTGTTTGCAGTTTCCCATGTGTAAATGTGGACTACTCACAGCCATGTATGGCAATTCCAGCATGTTATACGTAGCTTCAACCTCACTGTTAGAAAGGCTGACATTCCAAAGATGTCTACACATCTACTGATCCAGGAGCATGTGAGCTGTGTACTAAGCTACAGTGGCTAGAGACGTGTCATCCATACCAGGTGACATCACAGGTACAATTACATGGGCGGGGAGTTTACATAGCAGTCTAGCTGATGACAAGGGTAGAGGCCAGTTGATAGCATGAGGCCTCACTGTGTAGCAGTAATACACATTCACATTACAGGATGAGAACACACAACTACACACACACACACACACACACACACACACACACACACACACACACACACACACACACACACACACACACACACACAGGTATTCACACACATATATTCAGACACAGTAACACGCCCACACTCACGGGGTCAACGACACTGTAACACACGCACACACTTGATAGTGTTGAGGTGAGGACCCCTGCCTATGTGGTAATCACCATTACAGTACTGTGCACCCACATGATGCGACACATAGAATGAACATGTACAGGTATTCAGTAATGCCTAAGATCAATGGCATCAACAGGGTAGTAGATTGCATCACCTGGAGGGGTTGGGGGCCCTATCTGTTCACTATGGTAACATACATCCTCACTCCATGGACCAGACAACCATACATAAATACACACACACACACACACACACACACACACACACACACACACACACACACACACACACTGTGGAGTCCACAATTGAATGCACCTATGTTATGCACATACAGATAGCTCACATGTGTGTGATACACTCCCCACCCCAGCCTATGTCTTGCTTTCTACACTGCAGTATGTACAGATCTCTACAACAGTGTACATAGGTGTGTAACAATTGGGATGTATTCCCCACCATACGTGGCATATCTGGACACACAAGCAAACACACATGGCAGTACTGTGAATCAAACACCTGCTATCTTATGATACTTATGACAGACATGCAGCAGTATTGCCTGCATTACAATGTGTACCAACGCTACCTTCGGCAATTGTGCTGATATATGCACATGGGAGGCCTTAAGTGTTATAGGTGTCAAGTGATTTACAGTCAGTGACACCCTGACCGCTGTGTAGGTTGCATGTCTTCCCCTTCAATTAACAGAAACGTAGCTTAGTGTTTGCACATGTTATGATAGGATGGCTTGTGACACACTTGTGAGCTGTCTTCAGCAAACATCCATCTGCAAAGTTGGCCCACCACTTTATGTCCACACATCCGTCCATACCTGATGTACATCTTACCGTACTGTCAGTATTTCACCATATACAGTTGGCACTGATGGGGCTGCATTGCAACCGCATGTTGTAGTAAGACACAGATCACCTGTAAACATCAGCTACTGCACATGCATGGTAGCTGAATGCACACCACTACATGTACATGTGTGTAGGTCCTACATTCCTGTCATTTAGCCATGTTTGTAGGCATTGCAATTGGTGGACATGTGTGATGACATACATGACACATGGATTGTTGTATGATATGATAGTTGTCATGGGTAACCAGTACAGAGGGAATGTTAACTCAGTCAACATTGCTATCACACCTTATGCACTGTTAGCATTCAACAGCCATGGACCTACCTTCCATGTGCATGTGTGTAATTGCTGTAGCCACCTGTCTGCACAAAGGACAGCAACAACTATGCTATGTACATATGTGTTGTGTGTGTGGGGCATGTACATATCCACGGCAGGTACATGTATGTCATATCCAAACATGAGTGTGTTTACTGGTGTACAGCAACAGTCATCTGTTACAGCTGTATATGACCCAGGGCCCCTGTTATGTGTACAGCCGACCTGGTTACGAACAGTGGTATCATTGCATTGCATAACACATGATGCAACTGTGTCAGTACATGGGTAGTCTGCACAGTTGCTGTAGAGCTAGGTACAGTCCACTGGTCATGGGTCACACGGTGTTGTACTAATATATGTTCTGCCACATGTATGGATGTGTGTTGCTGGTCCAAGGACATGGTGATGTCTGAGGGCTACACCCTAGAATGCAGCTTTTGACACTGTGATCTGCACCTGACACATCTATGATGCCTTTTTAGGGTGTACTGGTCAGTACATGGGAGTGGCCTTCATGTACGTGGGGACACCACCACCTGGAGTGGTCCGTAACGGTGTTATGACCCACATGTCTGTATCCGAGGTATACGGTGGTAGTGCTATTGTGCACAACTGAGCCTTCAGCCAGGTGTTCCTCACTGCACAGATGTCAGTATTCCCCATTGTTGGATCTAGATTGGCGGCTGTGATTACAAACGCTACACATCTAGCACTGTTTAGCATACACATACAATGCAGTTGTCCTCTAAGTGTCAGGGTGTTAACCTGGTCTCAGGACATTCATCTATGAATGGCACTCTATGGGAGAAGTAGCCACTCCTGGCAGGACATCACCACGAGTGGCATTAGTGTGCCAGGTTTAGAGTGGTACATCTAAAGTGATGGACAGCAGCAGATGTTGTGTAGAAGACCAGTGTCAGATATATGTAGTGCAGCTTTCATGCTAACAATGACAACTATCGACACACTGTGCCCTTCCATGTTTAGAATCAGAGTGCATACAAAACAGCCCTTTGTTACTAAGTGTGTGAGCATGCCCAGTATGACGTTGTCTAGATGGACACATAGTGCATTCCAAACGGACGTGTGCTACTAAGTGTGTGAGCATGCCCAGTGACCCCTTGTGTCTGTTATGTACCTCTATGTGTATGGGCATGGCCATTGTAACCCTGTATAGCAATAGTGGTAGTCCAGGCAACAGATGGCCATACCCCACTTCAGGATGGATTCCTACATTGAACACACTAGTTCACAGGTATGTGCATCGTAACTGCCAGCATCCATGTCAATGTCCGCATTCCTAGAAGGTCATATTGACAGTCTTGAAAGGTGTAGTCTCGGTGGCACGTCTCGTATCTATGTAGTGTTGTAATAGTGCTCCGTAGATAGGCAGTTGTCCTGATCATACCACCAGTGTGTGTTTGTCTCCATCTGCCTGGGGACTGTAATATGCTTTTAGACTGCTCACACTCCATACAATCCCTATCTGAGTCTTTTCCATTGCTGATGATGTCACCCACCTAGAAGTGTGCTGTGTCCCAGTAATCTTGGTAGCACATTCTGTAACTGTGTAATGCTGTAGTGTAATAAGGTAATAAGGTCTGTGTTCTAATCCCAGCCATGCCAACTGTATGTGTATGTTTCCATCTGCCTGAAAACTGAATAATGCTTTTAGACTGCTCACACTCCATACAATCCCATTCAATGTCTTTTCCATTGCTGATGATGTCACCCACCTTGAAGTATGCCTCTGGGAGTGCTGTATCCCAATAATCTCGGTAACGTGTTCTATAACTGCATAATGCAATAGTGTAATAAGGTAGTTAGGTCTAAGTTCGAATCTCAAGTGTGAGTGTGTGCTTCCATCTGCCTGCAGACAGAATAATGCTTTTAGACTGCTCACACTCCATACAATCCCTATCGGCATCTTTTCCATTGCTGATGATGTCACCCATCTAGAAGTATGCCTCTGGGAGTACTGCATCCCAGTAATCTCGGTAGCGTGTTCTGTAACTGCGAAATGCAGTAGTGTGATAAGGTAGTTAGGTCTGTGTTCTAATCCCAGCTATGCCATGTGTGTGTTTCCATCTGTCTCCGGACCGAATAATGCTTTTAGAATGCTCACACTCCATACAATCCCTATTGGTGTCTTTTCGATTGCTGATGATGTCACCCATCTAGAAGTATGCCTCTGAGAATAATGCATCCCAGTAATCTTGATAGTGTGTTCTGTAACTGCGTAATGCTGTAGTGTTCTAAGATAGCTAGGTCTGTGTTCTTATCCCACCCATGCCAACTGTGTGTGTTTCCATCTGTCTAGGGACAGAATAATGCTTTTAGAATGCTCACACTCCATACAATCCCTATTGACGTCTTTTCCATTGCTGATGATGTCACCCATCTAGAAGTATGCCTCTGGGAGTGCTCTGTCCCAGTAAACTTGCTAGGGTGTTCTGTAACTGAATAATGCTGTAGTGTAATAGAATAGACAGGTAGGTGCTCTAATCCAAGGCATGACAGGTGTGTGTGTTTGGCAGTCATATCCTATGTGTTGGTATCTGTGAGTGGCTAGCTCCAGGATGTGTTGAGCTTGTTTTGTTGTTTTCCTATATAGTGTCCATAAATGTCACAATTGCCCAAGAGACTGGGTTGGCAAGACATACACATACATCCGCCAATAGGTCTGGTGAGTAAATGTTAGCAGCCCTAATCTTACCCTTAATAGAGTCTGACCCATGTGATGCAACGAAACACACTTGCCTTGATAGTAACACCAGTACATAATGCAGGAAGCACATGTGGTTTCCTTTTCATTCTTGTCTAATGGTTTGGTGTCACGTGGTCCGCTGTTCTGATATATATTCTATATCCACGTATGTGTGCGTATATGTATATGTGTGTATATATTGTGTGCATATATATATATATATATATATATATATATATGTGTGTGTGTGTGTGTGTGTGTGTGTGTGTGTGTGTGTATATATATATATATATATATATATAGAGATATATATATATATATGTGTGTGTGTGTGTGGACATTAGCATACATAAATCTACATGATAGAATACATGTCCTATACTGTTGAATGCTTGTGCTGGATGATCCGTACGTGATCAGCTGGGATGTATGTGTATCTGCCATGGCTTAGTGGTAAAGCACATTGTCTGTGGTGTGCAGGGTCCCGGGTTTGAGGTGTGTAGAGACCTGCTATTTTTTTGCTGAGAAGAGCAAGGGACATCGAATACGGCGATAGTAAGGTGCTTTTAACCAGCTGTGTGCGGATCTGTGCGACAGTAAGCAGTGGTTATTATTTTGGAGGCTCAGTATGGGTCATGTAACTGTGCATTAGAAGACAATACTATGCAAATGAGATGGAAAATAGTGAATCCCGTTTATAACCAGGGTGTGATGCAGATCCCAAGGGTGTATATGTATAGATAGCCGGGTGCAGGACTTGAATATAGGTGAAAGTATGGGGGGGGTCTCAGGCATACTGTACGTACACTCGAGCCCTGTGTCTCAGGATTGCTACTGCCTTAGCACGCCTAAGCTAGGGGTGTGTCTATACCTGCCTAGTGCAATTGGGAGGGACAACAGCAGTAGGAGAGTAGTGAACAAGCTGTGCAAACAGGTGATAATTAGCACAATCAGCAGATTACAGACCCAGCCCAGCCCAGAACACTACGGTAAAGTGAACAAGCACCATACACACAGTTTTTTTCCACACTCTACACCTCCGGTGTATACATGCAGGGAAATTTTATGAAACAATCCAACAAAATGAGAAGAGCTGCAGCAGGCAACATAAACCAACATGTGCAGGAGGCTGAGGGTGGTGAGGAGGTGAATGCTGCCGAACAACCCTCAGTGAGGAGACTGAGAAGACTTTACAGACCCAGGGTAACCTACCAGGGGCTACATGAGCTGGAGATAGTGGAGCGCTATGGGGTGGACAGAGACCTCCTACAGCAGATTGTTGAGCTGTGCCGGCCACACCTGACACATCGAACAGGCCGAGGGAAACCCATCCCAGTGGATACCAGGGTATGTGTAGGCCTAGGTATACTAACCACAGGTACCTCCCAAAGCACAACTGGGGATATCATGGGGATCTCACAGGCATCTGCATCCAGAGTATTCCACCAGTTCCTAGATGCCATGTCACCACATGCCAGTGAGCACGTACATTTCCTCAACACACTTGAGGTGTTGACCAACAATATGTGTCTCTTCCACCAAATGGCAGACTACTCTGGGGTAGTGGGTGCTATAGCCTGCATGCACATATGCATCAAAGTACCACCCAGTGAGTGGGGTAGGGCCTACATTAACTGCAGGGGCATCCCCTCCATCAACTGACATGTTGTATGCGATGCCCAGGGCATTATACTGAATGTGTGTGCTGTCTGCCCTGGAAGCTATGAGGATTCCGATATATGGCATCTGATGCAGCTGCACAATACCTTTGCCAATATGGACATCCCCTACGGTCACCTAGTGGGGGATGCTGGGTACCCACTGGAGCCGTGGCTGATGACACTCATCAGAAATGCACACACATCTGAACAACTACGCCATAATGAGGCACATGCACAGGCAAGACATATAATTGAGCATGTGTTTGGGATGCTCAGGTCACGGTTCTGGTGTTTGGACACATCCGGTGGAGCCTTGCAGTATTCACCAGCTACATGCACCCAAATTGTTATGGTATGTGCTATGCTACATAATATGATCCTGCGGAAACAGTTGCAGCAGGAACAGCATGGGGCAGGGCCACACAGCCCCCCACCAATGCCAAGGCCTGTACAGGCACAGAGTGACTTGGAGGAGGAACTACCTGAGCCTGACCAAGTAGGTGAAAGGAGGCGTGCCCAGTATGACCTGGCCTGGGCAAAGAGGCAACACATAGCATATGCACTGACACAGTAGGTACCCAGGGAATGTCACCCTCTCTGACTTGCACAGACAGTAAAAGGGATGCCAAACATGACACTACCTGTGCTCAGCCATGTATAGGAAGTGCACTGTGTGCATGCAACATAGGCAGCCCTCCAGCACCATCCTCAGGTCTGGCACACCCTCAAGGTAAGTCAATCAACCTACCAATTGGCAGTTGCATTAGAATGTGTTTTTACCTGTAGCTATGGTATGGATGTGAGCATGCAAGGGAATTTGGTGGCCGAATGTTAGGGCAGCGGACAGTACACATCCATAGAAGCACCATGACATCTGTAGCACATACCGGGGTCACAATAGTAGCTAGTAGTACACAGGGTGTCCTAACCCACTGAAGGTTATGGGCTGAAAATCATATGTGTCCATACAGCCCACACAAGTCTCAACCAGCTGGACAGGTGTAGACCAACACAGACAAATGCTGTATAATGGCCTCTGAATATGCCCAATGGATGACCCCCCCCCCCACTGACACACACAGACAGACTACAGCAGGCCAGGCAGTTGGATGTAGGTTGTGAAGGCTAGGACATCTGAAACCAATATGTTGGTAATTAAAGCTAGGATCTGGAGTACACTGGTATGCCTCAAGCCAGCACATTAGGTAGGTCCATACACTGAAATGGAGTATCTGACATACCAGTACAGTAGTAGCAAAAGTGTACAACTATCAGCTGTGCCCCCCTTCCAATGTACACATGTAACAGTCATGTGTGCCACCCCCCCCCCGGTGCTGTGTAGGAATGTGGATACAGTTGGATGTCCCCCCACGCTGTGCAGAAATGTAGCAACAGTCAATGCCACATGACCGATGGATACCCTGCAGACACAGCATGACACCTGTCAGTGTACAACACAGGGGTTGGAACCACAGTACTGACTACCTGGACATGTAACACATGCAATCCAGTTGACCATACTGGGCATGCTCAAACACATGAAGGTATGACGGTAATGTCAGTCGACAACATGCGTAACGGTCATACTGGGCATGCTCACACACTTAAACACAAGACGGCCAGGTCTGCAAACACCAGTGATCCGGACATATCTGCTGGTACATTGCTATACTGTTGGATGACTGTGGTATATGGTATGTGTGTGGTACTGTCTATTGTCTGTATATTTGCCATGATGTATTGATAATTCAGATTAGCTGTGTGCAGGGTGTTGCTACCAACACTTGCAAAGGATGGTTCTTTGTTTGCGGCCAGAACAAGGTCATTGGATACGGAGTGAGTAAGGCACATTGCAGCAGTTGGGAGTGGTTGTGAGTGGGTTTGTGCAGTGTTAAGCACTGCTGACCTCTGGTTACAGCTTCTTATACTTGTTTAGACTCCACATTTCTTTAACAGTGCAATACTCGCATACTGGTAGCCGAACACGTTTACACCCGCTCGCTCCCTCACTTGCACATGCACCGACATTGCTGCTTGCATTTGTCACTCACGCTGGGTAGGCGTGATCTCTTGTGATGCCTATTACAACAGACTACATGATTACAGTATCGGGTATGGCTGACCATTAGGTGACGGCATGGTGTTTGACTGTACGGAATCGGCGGCCTGTCCAATGAGTTAATCATATTATATGCGTGTTCCTCATACAATCTGCTCCCATCTGGCTGATACATGGGAACCGATACTCTGCAAAGCAGACAAGTAAATGTGTTTTGGGAACCACGTCTGTCTGCCAGGTCATGCTACCGCATACCTATTGTAGGTTTTCCACCTTTTAAATTGGCCGAAGTGAGACTTTAAGATTAACACCTGTCCCACTTTGTGTGGGACAGTCCCTCATTAGGCGTATGTGTCATGCAAGAATAATCTAAGCATAGCAAAAGTCTTGATTACAGGACAATATTATATTCTATATTTCTGTAATAGTTGCATGTAACAGTTATTGTATAAATGACACTTCTATATGTTATGTGAAGTAGCATAAGCAACTTGACTGCTGCTAGACTAAGCTTTGATTTGTGCTAACACGTATATTTCTGTACTATACACGGCTGAAGGTATGTTCTGACCTGGTACATCTGACATTTCTACGGAGCAGGTCCCACTTTGGCCATTTGAAAAGGTGGCAGCTATATAGGACCTATATGTAGCGATGTCTAATTTGGCAAGGCAACACATACCCACAGCCAATAGAAAATTGACTACTTCACCGGTTTTTCATAAGTAAAGGTTATTCTTGTAGTATTATAGTTGCTAATACTGTTTCCTATAACATCTAGGTGTTTCAGATACAACAAATTTGATTTATGCAACCACTACAGACAATATATGGATTCTTTGCCCAAAATCACAGGCCATGTGCCATAATAACATTAATTTTGCAGGACACAACTGCCCAGAGGGGAGTGTCCCTCACAAAGGCGAACAGGTGGTAACCCCAAACTATTATGCTATCATCTACCTAAGGTAGTCGGCAGAATATGCTCTTTCTATCACTAGCAGACCTCCCATACAACTGGGGGAGAATGAACACTGTATCAGGGACACTGCATAACACCCTCAGGGACACATTTAGATGATTGGTTCTATTAACCTGACACGTTGACAGTCACAGGGCATATGTATTCATTCACATTGTCAAGGTACATGCTGTTTATGACTCATACATGTTGTCATTAGTCATTACGTGTATTCCGCCACCTGTCCACCTAATATCACTAGTTATGGAAGTGTTTAGTTAGGACTGTGTTAGATTTTGATTTGTAATCACGGACGTCCATGATAATCAGGTACAGGGCACTGATATAGTCCCTATGTGTCCCCCAAATGGTTTACAGACTATCCAGTAGATGTGCTCTTCATGTTTGGGAGGTATGGACGTCTGCTATGCCCACATAGGAATATTAATTACTTCCACAGGGCGGGCCTAATACCTCTCTGCCAACCAACACCTGCACACTTAGGCCCATTATTGCATACCCATGATTCACCTACCTGACACCCCTCTACAGCACTCATGACTCATACTTATTGTGAGCGCAGCTGGGGTATGAACACACCCTTACACACTATACACTCTCCCCGTTACAGGACACATGTCGTACGTTTTGTCAAACCATGTGTTATCAGACTTGCATAACCTACTGTTCCGTGTACAGCTACATCCTGGTCGCATCAATCATTACTGGGTTGCCTATTAGAGAAATTTTTGGTGTCTCACAAGGGACCCCATGATCCATGTTTAAAGTGTAGACCTTGCAGATCTCTCCCAATGGTAGTTTCCTGCCAGTGGTCTGGAAAGCAGCGATGTATTTACCTTTATTGCGTGTC
>NC_056741.1:436409534-436472034 GCF_019279795.1 Protopterus annectens | reverse complement strand
CATAGCTATCCTAACATACACGTCAATGCTTCACTTACACAGCAGGCATCCATTCTCCTGCTGGGAAAACCACAGTACTACACATGCGACATTCCCTATTCCCTACTGCTCTGGACCTGTGCTGCATGTTTACTCACTCCAAGGATATTCAGAACTCCAAAGCTTATAGTCCTAGCACATACTTGTGTTTGATTGTCAGGGTGTTCATGTGGTCATCCGGGTTTAGGCTTGTCTGACTGGAGACCGGAAATGCCCTGTACCTGTTTAAAAGTCAGAATTAACACATGGACAGAGTTAGTCCCAATGTTAACATTCTACCTGTATTTACAGACACAGGGGTTTGGACAAGTCTGACCAGATTATTATGTCGGCACTACATAATATGGGGTGGGGGTTCCACTGGTGTTTCCCTTTACATTCATTATGAATGCTTTATTGTGACCATGTTCATTTATTTATATATATATATATATATATATATATATATATATATATATATATATATATGTCTGTCTGTATATACATATACACTTACATACCTATTTACATCACATAAAATTAGTGGCCCATACCTCCCTATATCCGAAGGATATTATTCTGGCCATCACATAAAATTAGTGGCCTTTATATGGCTTGGACCCAGAAACAGACACACATTAGTCACCGGTTTAACCACTACACCATCCGTGGTACATTCTGTATGGATGGCAGTTAAGATATATGACTTCACTACAGGTATTCAATAGTACTGGCAACAAATGTGATAGCTGGTTGGTGTACATATGTGTACAGACCTCTCAAACACTCAGGGACTAATTTCAACTGTGACAGGGACAAGGCAAGAACAAATCAGGGACAATCACGGACACTTTTACAATATTAGTACTATTAACATGAAACGTATTGACAGATTCAGAGCATATGTATTAATACTTATTTTCTGAAGTTAAAAGCGTCTATTACTCTTAATTATTGTCATTATTCATTCAAGTGTCATTCAACACCTTTCCTCCGAAGGTCACTGGTTTTAGGAGGGATTAAGAGGCTGGCCAGTTATTGTGTGAATGCTCTGACCATTGGTAGGGTTACCACATTTTCATATGTCCAGGATGGGATATATTCGGGAAACACCAGATTTTTTAGGCTAACACATACCCATGGTTAGTACAGGGTTTAGAACTTTAATTATTTTCCTAGATGAGAGCTTATTCCTGTAGCAGTTTAGTTGCTTATTCTGTTTCTTGTAAGATTTACTTATTTTACATACAGAAATAACTGTTTTAAGCAACTGTTACATGACATACGGTACATAGTTATTTCCTACAATCACAGGACATTTGCCATTGTATCATTATTGGTCAGGACACACCTACCCAAACAGGGACTGTCCCTCTCAAAGTGGGACAGGAGGTACCCTGCTTACGTCAGCGCCTTAATCACCCTATATCCAACTGCCACTATGCGAATGTGTAAAGTATATTTTCTCGATACTTCATGTGGGGAGCCATGCATCACGGGCAGGTGCTTGATCCCGGGTAGTAGGTTTTGTATGACCGGCTGAAGGCTGAGCAGTCTCGTGAACCACTACTCCACATACAACTTGTGTCCAGATGTCTACAGGACTGGACATCGTGTCGTGATACCAAGTCTGATGTTTACACAGGATACTTATCCCATGAGGGATATCCAAAAATTGAAGAAGTCAATAACCTTCGCTTTTTTTGGATTTACAAAAATGTGATAGGGTTTTACATGCAAGGGATACATTGTTTGCAATCCTGACACTTCCTAGGGTGACACTACCTACTAGATATGAGTAGTGGTCACTATGTGCAGATATGGCTGCGCCAAGCTAACAGCCCGAGTTTGGCTGGATTTGGTGGACGTTCAGGAATGGGGGGGGGGTTGTGTGCTGTAGAGGGGATAATGGGTATTCAATTATGCATCCAGGTGTGTTGTAGTTGGATGGCTCAGTTCCATCCAGACCATTATGTGGGTATGTGCCGGTGACGTTTCTGTACATGTGTATCGCACATTTTAATATTCATATGGTTGTGTGATTGTGTTCTACAGTATGGCCTGTCAGGTTGTATTGTGGATGTAACTTGAGAAAAAATAAACAACTGAAAAACAAAGACCAAGTCAGCAGCACCTTGTCCCAACACAATAGATGTGACAGGAATCCGATAAAAGTAAAAACAAGAACCATTTAATTTTAAGCGCTTTTCGTTGCCAAAATGTAGCAACTTCTTCAGAAACACATACAAAATTTCAAAGAGCAGTGTTTAAGTAATTAAGTCATATCACATGATAGACACACCTCTCTCTAGTGGATTTCTTTAAAAAGACCTTCACTAAAAAAGCACACACATTATTCATAAATACATAGTAAACTAGCTGCAAGTTTACCAAAAAAAAAACTAAACCAAAACTCTTGTCAATTACAGTTTTAAATGTTATTAATTAACCAAACAAAACATTGAGTTCAAAAAACATTAAGTCCGAAAAACATTAAATTCAAACCACAATGTACAACCCAACCTCAAATTCACTCTACTATTAGTTGTTCATACAAGTATAGATGTGAATATACTCACAACCTAAACTAGTTATTGTTTCAGGCTTCTTAATTTCAATAAGCAAGCAATATTGCAAGCATTGTTCAGTCCTGGGGCCACAAATGCATTTAATCGAATTTGCCATGCTAATTCGTGTTCTTCCAAAAGAAAGTTCAATGGACCCCCTCTCATGTTAGTTTGAATTTGGTCTATAGCCTTAAACAAGAATTTGTGGCCCACGTTATTCGCAGTATGTCTTGCCAATGGATTGTCTATCTTGTTGACAGAAATAGCATAGGTGTGTTTACTATGTATTTATGAATAATGTGTGTGCTTTTTAGTGAAGGTCTTTTTAAAAAAATCCATTAGGGAGAGGTGTGTCTATCATGTGATATGACTTAATTACTTAAACACTGCTCTTTGAAATTTTGTATGTGTTTCTGAAGAAGTTGCTACATTTTGGCAACGAAAGGCGCTTAAAATTAAATGGTTCTTGTTTTTACTTTTATCGGATTCCTGTCACATCTGTTGTGTTGGGACAAGGTGCTGCTGACTTGGTCTTTGTATTGCGGATGTGTATGTTTGTTCTTTGTGTTTCTTTCTGATTCACCCACTGCTCCCTCATACACCTCCATTTCACCTATTGTGCTTCCAATACAGTCTCGCCTTTGTGGATTATTACATTACCCGTCCCCCCCACACCCACATTCCACACACTCCATCCAGCCCTTCTCTGGTTGATGGCCCATGGCACGGTCAAGGGAACACATTGCATACACTACATATCTCTGGTACCTGTATGGTTGCGAGGACTACCCTGGCATTTTTCACCTTCCACATGCTGTACATCATGCACATAGGTACATGCAAATACTTATCTTTCATGACATGGTAGGTACACCCGGGTAATACCCGTTCATCTTCGACACATCCTGACAAGGACGACTTGGACCGCAAATGGGCAGATTTTGGCCGAATGCTCTGACCATTGGTAGGGTTGCCACCTTTTCATATGGCCAGGATGGGATATATTCCGGACACACATCAGATTTTACAGGTCAACACATACCCATTGTCAGTACAACGGATAGTACTTTTGTTTTATGCCTAAATGTAAGCTTGTTGTTGTAGCAGTTTAGATGCTCCTTCTGTTTCATTTACTTGCTTATTCTATTTCTTGTAACATGTAGGTATGTTACATACAGAAATAACTATTGTATGTGACTATTACATGAGATGTGGGACATAATTATGTCATACGGTTGCAGGATATTTTACATTTATAATGGTTTTGGTATGGACACAACTGCCCAGATGGGTACTATTCCTCACAATGTGGGACAGGTGGTAACCCTGACCATTGGGCTAGAATTAGTTATTGGCAGTGCACTAACACGATGCGTTTCGCTTCTACTTGGTATAACTATCAACACTGCATTAGAATATGGGCACGGGGTTTTAAATGTCATTTGTTTGAGGGATGGGGACTCGATATTTGGCTACGTGCATTTGTTTTTGCTTCTTATTTTTGTGTTCGCAAGAACTGTCTTGCATGCTTTGCATACGTTTCAGTATCCACGGACACTGACAGGTGTGATTACTATTGCAAGCAGGCTGTAATATTCAGCATTTTAGGTTGCACGTAAATAGCCGACGTGTCCACGCCTCCGTGCGGTGCTTCGACATGCCCCATGCACTCATGCACTTTTCCTATGCACGTGGATGTGGTGGCAGCACCTTCATTAATATGCATATGGCACTACTGCGCCATCTGCACGCCGCATGGTCGGCGCAAGTCTAACACCGGCCTTGCGCAGAGCTTCATGAATCCCGGGGAATGTCTTTAAAGACTAGCTTTGATAAAAGTTGTGAAAAAGACTGCTTCCTTCCTTCCACTACAGTGGTCATATGATTTTTATAAAAAAAATATCAAAAGTGATTTTAGGAGCTACAGACATTCTTGTTGCTACAGACGTTAAGTCTTTGTACACTGTAATTTCTCAGGAGATGGGAGTGGAATAGTCTCATAACATGTTATTGAGAGAGTGAGTGACTATTCTGTTGAAGAAATTAAATTTCTCAGTGAATGCATGGAAGTTATTTTAAGTAACATTTTTTTCTGTTTAAGGACCAGTATTTCCAACAAAAGATGGGGGTGGCCAAGAGAGGCACTATGGCCCTAAATGTTGATAATTTGGAGATGGCCTTTTCTGAAAGGTCCTTTCTGTACATTCATAGGTTGTTCCAAAAGGCCAGGATGTACATTCATTTTATCAGTCATATTTTTTTATATAGAATGGAACACAAGAAGAGTTTCTGAAATTTATTGTGTTTATCATTAGCAGTACTGAGGTTTGCATGGTGGTGCAGCGGTTAGCGTTGTCCCCTCACTGCAACAGGCTCTCTGGTTCGATCTTCATCTGGGGTGTCTTCTGTGCGGAGTTTGCATGTCCTCCCTGTGGTCGTGTGAGTTTCCTCCGGGTGCTCTGGTTTCCTCCCACATCCCTAAAGACATGCTGCAAGTGGTTAGGCATGCTAAAATTGGCCCTAGGCATAAGTGCGTGCGTGTGTGTGCCTTCTGTGGAAGGTTGGGCACCGGGCTGGCAACTCAACACTGTAAAAACTCCACTGCCAAAAATGAGCAGACAAGGTGATCCGCTGTAGCGACACCTAACCAGGAAAAGCCAAGAGAGAGTACTGAGGATTTTGAATCTATACATGTGAGTGATAGTAATGTGACTGCAGTTTCAGATGTTTTGGATTACAAAGATAAAACAAAAAAGTTGAACATGTGCATCATATAAGAAAGCCTCCAATAACAGTTTGTTTCATTTCAAAAGTATGCATCCATATCATGTTAAGAGCAGTCTAATTTAAAGTATGACCATGCGTAAAAGATGTTTAACATGAGCTATAACAAGGTTACACAATACAAACTCAAATTTAATAGAGACACTCATGAAGAGAGCTTATCCTGAAACACTTATAAAAGAAAACATGTAGGGGTAAAAATGGAATCAAAAGAAGAAAGAGTTAGTTACAGCGATACAGTGGACAAGTGGAAAACGGCTATTTCTTTTACCCATACATTAAATTCAGCAGCAATAAAGAAAGCAGTGTACAACTGGAGGACTTCGGGAGGGTGTGAATGTGTGATAAAATGGGAGACTGTACTGTTTCTATTAATAAAAGATGAAAAAAATGTTAAAAAGGTATTTGAGAATATCAGTAATAAAAATTATTATATCAAGAATGAAATTAAAATTGGGATGCATGAGTGGAATTCCTGTAGTATGTGCAGTTACATAGAAGAAGGCAGTAACATCTGTTGTAGTACCACCAGAACATATCAGGTGAATGGGTTGTTTACATGCAGCTCTACATACATTGTTTGCATTGCTAGTTGTATGTCATGAGGAAAATTTTATATATATGCAAAACAAACAGATGATTAGGAGACAGGAAATATGAACACATTAATGCAATCAATAAAAAAATGTACTGAATAGTTTGTCAGAACGCACTCAAAATATGCCATCACTTTAAAAGGTTTTTATTCAGTATCTTGGAGTACATTCCAGTTACCCTGGGGGGGGGGGGGGTTGAGAAGAGATGGAGGACAATACTTTATTCATGTAAGATAGAGAGGTTGAATAAAGCTACTAACTGTAAATGTTTACTTAAAAAATAAATTATTTTTTTTAATTTTCATTAAGAGGGATTATAAGTTTAGCAACACTTTTATCACAGATTTAATTTGCAATATTATCAAATGTTGACATATGGTTTTGTGTTCACAAATTATTTTTACTCAAAATGTTCATGTCTTTAGTCATGTGGTTTGCATCTGTCACATTAGCGTATTTAAGTTAAAGAGTGTTTAACATAATTCAGTCTGATGAAGTGTTTTGGTTCTGCAAATCATTTTAATTGAGATGAAAGTGCTTACTGTTTTATGCTTTTTATTAAGTTTTTGGTGCAAAGATTTTAGCCATCTGTTGTCCTTCTCTTTCCAGAAGCAGAGTTTTTGGTTTATTTCTTTCTGGAAGTATTTACATTACTTTCTGGTTTGACACGTTAGGCTTTATCAAGTTATTAGGTACAAAAGTGAGTTTCAATCATTCTGCACTACCTGAACTTGGTGGCAGTGTATGTCCCTGTAAAACTGATCGGGTACATGGTAGAGAAAATGTAGACTAGGGAGACATTGAAGAGCATGTTACTGTAAAACCAAGGGAGGACTGCATACTCCTGTGCATTTCTTTAGTATTCAAACACAATGATACAGGAACAAACAATGACAACAGACTCCAAAACAAGATTAAGAGGTGAGTAAAGAGGAGAAGAATCTAGTCTAATAGATGATGCCAAGTTTCCAGCAGTAATCTGGTATCTACTCATCCTAAAGACAAGGAAGGATAGGATGTAGTATACACACACATATATATATATATATATATATATATATATATATAGTGCATCTAAAATATACTGAATTCAGCCACAATCATTCCCTTGCATAATGGAGGTGCATTCCCAAACCCAGGCAATTACAGACTCATAAGTCTGACCAGCCACATAAGCAAAGCTATGGGAAGACTTATTATTGAACTAATCCAAAGTCAAACCCACCTCCGTAAACAGCACACATAAAAAATAAGGGTTATGCTACTCAACGACAGGAGTTTAAATCTCAAAATGCATGTGCTCAAAGCACTCCTCAGTATGGAGAATGTCGATATCTGTGCAGTAACTGAAACCTGATCCAAGGTTCCACAGAGCACCCCAGCACTACTGGGCTACAACTCATACCACACATTTCGGCCACAGAACATGGACCGAAACACAAAAGGAGGGGGTGTATCCATATTCATCAAGGATACCTACACCACCAGGTTAGTGGCGCAGCATGATACCTCTGAGATGTGCAACTAACATCAGGCAAATCTGCAATGCAAATTGTGGCCTGCTACAAATCACCCTCCATGACCCAGGACCACCACTCCCCCTTTCTGGAGACACTGGAAAACATGAAGGTCCTACAAAACACCCTGATATTGGGTGGTTTCAATTACCCTACCATTAACTGGAAAAACTACTCAATTACAAACCCCCAGGTCCAGCGCTTCCTGGAATTTATCAACTCAAATTCCCTGGATCAGCTGGTAAACTCCCCTACCAGATGTGAAAACATACTGGACCTGGTCATCACCAACATGGGCGACAGGTGTTCCACTCTTGAGGGCAACCCGTCACTGGTTAGATCAGACCATAAACTAATCACTCTGGATGTCCACACGACACCACCACCCCCAACTAAGGAAGCCACAGTGAAAAACTTTTCTATAGCAAACTTCACCTTACTTAAGACAGAGGTGGTAAGTTTCACAGGGTCTATATTAGAACAGCGAACATTCAAAATGTCGAGTGTTCTAATATCGACCTGTTTTCAGCGAACGCTGAAAATATGAAACAAACAGAAAACCAAATTTTTTCCTAAGGGAAAGAATTTGGTTGTCCATTTCTGTTGCTTTGGTATTTTCATCACTCTGGAGGAAAGTTACGGGTCGGGTTCAGGTAAGTGTGCGATTGTGTGGACGTGAGGGTTAGGGCAGGTTAGGGTGCGGGTCAAGTAAGTGTGCGATTGTGTGGAAATGAGGGTTAGGGCGGGGTAGGTGAGTTAAGGTTAGGGCACGGGTGAGGTGACTGTGTGATAGTGACGGACCTTAGGGTTAGGGTTTGGGTTAAGGTAAGTGGATAGTTAGTGGTGTATGTATAGTTTAGTGTAGGGTTAGGTGTAAGAGTTTAGGTGTAAGTGTGTGGATTGCTGTTTGTTTGGTGTGCTTGTGTTGTGTGTATGTGTTTTGGAACAGCAAATTTTTTTCCCTAGGAAAAAATTTGCTGTTCCGAATGTTCGATGTTTTGAATTTTTGATTGATAGAGTTCGATATTAGAACACTCGATATTTTGAATGTTCGGTGTTCTAATATAGACCCAGTTTCACAGCTCCCATGCTAAAGGATAACAGTGTCCAAGATGCAGGAACCTTTACAAATGCACTCTATGAGCACCTACAAGGATGCATGGTTTGTGCCATCCCTAGCAAAACCGAGACTCACTCCCCTAACAAAAGAAAAACAGTCTGGTAGACCCCTGCTATAAACAGGCTATACAATAGAAGGAGGAAACTAGTTCAGAATAAAAGAAAATCCCAAGAAGGAAAGACATCCCTGATCAGTATCAGTAAGAAACTAAGGTCCCTCATAAAATCATCCAAGGCTAACTTTGAAAGAAAAATAACCAAGGATTCAAAAGATAACCACAAAGCCTTCTTTAGCTATGTTAAGAATCTAAGTGGCAACTCACAGATATGCTCTGAGCTAGTGCAAAATAGCACAAAATATACTGAACCTACTGATATTGCCAACATCCTGGCAGATAGATTCAGTGCAAACTTCACCCCCTCTTACCCCCAAAAGGGCTCACAACAATACCGGAAAAGTGTAGTGTCCGGGAAATCACAGACACACAGGTGAAAATAACCCTTTCAAAATCCAAAAACACAGCATCAGTGGGACCACATGGTGTCCCAGGCTGCATCTTGCACGAACTACAGAATGAACTAACCCCCCACCTAAACACATTGTTCAACCTCAACCTCTCCACAGGCTACGTACCCATAGAATGGCACACAGCAACAGTTATTCCGCTCCACAAAGGAGGGGCCCCAACTGATCCTGGTAACTATTGCCCTATAAGCCTGACTAGCCGGGTCTGCAAGGCTATGGAACGCATCATCATGGAACTCATTAACAAAGACATTGGGAACCTCCAAACCCTTGACCCAACCCAGTTTGGCTTTGTTAAGGGCAAATCATGCCTTCTATGAGGGGAAGGTGGTTCACACAGCCTACCTTGACCTCGCCAAGGCTTATGACACCATTCCCCACTCGGGAATTATAGAAAAACTCACCAGCCTGAACATAAACCCCTGTGTCATGAGATGGGTTGCCAACTGGCTTACAGACAGAACTCACATGGTAAGAATAGTGGGCTCCAGGTCCGACTCTAAACCAGTCACAAGTGGTGTCCCACAAGGCTCGGTCCTGGGACCCCTACAGTTCGGTATATACTTCTCAGAAGTACAGGCAAACACAGGAGGACTATGGCTAACCAAATTCGTCGATAACTGCAAACTGGGAGCCATAATTGACTCTCCGGCTGACATGGACATTCTCCAAAAGGGCCTTATTGAGACGGACACCTGGTGTCAAAGTCATGGTCTCAAGCTAAATGCCAAAAAATGCATAGTCATCCTGTTTGGGAAAAACAAAACACCCATGAATTACCACATAGGTGGCAGCCCTCTTAATACAGAAGAGGTAATAAGAGATCTGGGGACCCAGGTAGATAGTAGTCTCTCCTTTGACAATCATATTGCCAAAGTAGTTAGGAAATCCTTCTATGTAGCCCATTTAATTATTAAAGGGTTCACATCTAGAAATAAAGAGGTTATAGTGCCCCTCTTCTCATCACTGATCAGACCCATCATAGAGTATAATGCCCCATTTGGGATGTACCTCACAAGACACTTCCAACAGCTGGAAAGACCACAAAAGTACCTCACCAAGAGGATTACTGGCCTCAAACATATGTCCTATGCAGCCCGACTGGAAAAACTCCGGCTGTACTCAATGGCATATCGCTTACTCAGAGGTGTTCTCTGCCTGACTTACAAAGCCATGTCCAACTCAGAATTGATGGACATGCTCCACCTAAAGAAATACGAGTCACTGCGAGTCACTCACTCTAGTGAGCTAAACCTCACCATAACAATAAATAGAACATGCTGGAGGGATAGATTCCTGTCACAGAGACTCCCCATGCTTTGGAACAAAATTCCTAACTACATTAGGCAGAGACCCTCACTAACACTCTTCAAGAGAAACCTTGACGAGTGGATGGGTAACAGAAAATACCCCCCTGGGATCACTTCATTGGCTCTTCTTAATTAATCAATGGGGTGGCAAAAGCTGACACACTCCAGCTAGGCTTATAAATGCCCTCGGACAGATAGCCTAGTACCTACCTATGAATCTATGAACCTATAATCAATAAAGACATAAGGAACTCCAAACACTGGAACCATCTTAGTCTCGAGTTGTTAAAAAGCATGTTATGTTTACTCAACCTGGTGGACTTTTTTGAAAAGGTCACCCAAGAAATGGATGAAGATAAAAAGGTACACACCACACACCTCCACCTAGCAAAGGTTTTTGGCATAATCCCTAACTTGGGCATAGTAGAAAAGCTATACAAACTGAGAATTAAAGTCTTTGTCACCCACTGGATTTGTAATTTGTTCACAGATTGGACACTGTAAATCAAAACAGGGAAAGCTACCGCTACAAAGAGAACAGTCATCAGTGGAGTCCCCCGGATTCTTTTCTGGAACCTCTCCTGTTTAGGATTTGCTTCCCTGAAGTACAAGCCAATACAAAAGGGCTCTGGCTAACTAAGTCTGTAGATGACTACAAGCTGAGAGCAGTTATTGAATCCCCAAATGACTTAGCCATCCTGCAGGAAAGTTTGTACTAAACAAATAGCTGGTGTTAAAATCTTGGACTGAAACTAAATGCCAAAAATGCATTATTGTATCCTTTTGAGAATTCATCTACCCTGCAGAACTACCACATTGACAATATGGCTAGTGAGTAATGGGTTAGGAGGACTTGCAGTCTACTATTACAGAGGAATGCTCTAAGTATCTTGGGCAATCTGGTAGATACCCTTCATGCCCAGTGCAGCTTTACACCAATATCTAGCACCAGACTATGTGACCACATGGTGGTATCACTGCCTCTGACAGAGGCCAGAAACTCCTCTGTCTTCATGAGAGGTGTCTCAGCTGATGACCCAGCACTCATCAACCTACTTCCCAGTACCAAATGGACAGCTTGTTTTTTTGAAGCAGGAATGATGTCAGTGGCCCTATGGCAGACCATTTCATAAGTATAGTCCTGGCCACCAGGCATTAATGTCCACAACCAGATCCTTCCAGATACTTTCTAGGTAGGCCTAGTCAGCAGCATCCTGTACAAAGAGTTGTTAGCCATTAAGATGGAGGTCCTGGAGTATCATGTCATTCTCTGTATCTGAGAACTTTTCTTCCTGGGTGGATTATTTAACAGACACAGCAGTGTTTTTTTTTCTGCTTGCTAAATTTTTAGGCATTGCTCTATAGGTATGGAACAACAGTGCGCAAATAGATTTAGTAAATAAATAGCAGTCACAAGAACTTAAAGGTAAATAAATGGATTTTAATTAAGAAAATAGTGAACAAGCAGAGTAAAATCTACATAAACTGGTACACCCAAGGAAAATGTTAAAAAGTAATAAACATAGATAGCATGCATAAAGAAAAACATAAGGTGCAGATATTGAAGTCCCCTAAATAAATTACTACAAGAACACAGACTCAGAATAGCTAGTGCTCAAAGATGGCTTCACAGACAAGGCAAAACATGGAGGCATCAGCATTAACTGCTATACATAATTATATAGCATATTTCTACCACCCCAGTGTTCACAAAATCATTGTCCTGTTTCTGAGGAAACACTTCAGAAACATGTACTTTTATTCATCATAACAAACACCAAGGCTAATGAAATCACATGAACATCTGTTTTTCCTTGAATCTCAAATGCCAGTTGTCTTAAGACCTTAAATCCTTGTTTATTACAATAACAAAAGGTGCCAGCACATCTGGAGGCACAGCTCAATCTGCAGATATATCCGTCCTTTGACATCTGTAAAAACAAAATGTCCAATTTCTACCACGAGAACAGCCAATGCAGATAAACATGAGAGAAAAATGGGAATACATTCCGATTCATTCAGCCTGGCATTATCCCAATTCATTTTCCGATAGCCTGGCATTACCCTCCAAAAACTCAACTGACTCATTTGAAGGCATCCCTCAAGAGATGAAGCTGGAGACAAGGGTGCAGTCTTTTGGTACATCATCCGATATCTTTTCTTGACAACCCATCTGGATTACTATTGGCACTGCCATATTAATATTGGACGGTCATGTTTTTTAACTGCAAGCTTAAACTCCATCTAAGAAGCTATCCATTCTCTCCACTTATTGTGTATGGCCTTTTTAAAGGGCAGTGGTCTGTAAGCACTGTAAACTTTCTGTCATACAGGCAAGGTTGAAGTCTGAGCAGAACCCAATTTATGCAGGCTGCAAAAAAGACTCAGTTAACTGCCATTGGTAATACTTCATAAATCAACATTACTCATTTTCCTAGCATTTTAAAACCAGGGACACTGATTTTCCAGTTTCATGGCAAGTACTTGAAACGCCCAATGTGAAACATATTTATTTATTTTTATTTATTTGCATAAATCACCTCTCAGCAATCTATAGAAAACAGAGTATAGAGAGAGGGGACTTTGAGGCAATCTGCATAGCACATTGTGTTTATGCCCTGTATTCCTATTTTGAGGATTCGCTGTGGACACCCCATTTGTTGCATGTGCCTGGACAGGTACATAGAGAAAAGAGCATTATACTCAATGATGGGTCTAATGATGATAGAGTAGAGTAGCACAATGACTTCCGTGGCCCTAGATAACATGCCCTCACTTAAAACTTGAGTTACATAGAATGATTTTCTTACAACTTTAGATACATGTTTGTCAAAATCCAGGTTACTATCTATATGAGTCCCCAAATCCCTGACTACTCTGTCTACTTTTAGAGGTGTTTTATCAATAAGGTAGTTTCCCTGGGTAGCTTTCGTACCAGTCATTTGTCTGTGTTAGACCTTCCTGTAAGATGTTAGTATCTTGGGGGTATGATCACTCCTAGCTTGCAATCTTCTGCAAACTTTGTAAGCCACAAGCCCTTGGCATTGGCCTTGACACTGAAAAAATAGATGCCAAAAAGAAGCCAACCAAGCACATTGGGATACCAGTGGTGATCAATCTCTTTGTGGAGGTGGTCTCTCCAATACTAACTTCCTGCGTCCAGTCTGTGAGACAGCTGACTATCCAGTGTGTTACACGGGAATTTATGCCTAATTCTTTGCATTTGTTTACAATGCCTGAGTGAGGTATTGCATCAAATGCCTTAGCTAGGTCAAGGTATCAGTATGCACCATTTTGCCCTTGTCCATTGTCTTGCTGACCTTCTTAAAGAAGTCCACCAGGTTCAGTAGGCATGACCTGCCTTTGATGAAACCAAATTAGATTGGGTCTAGTGTCTGAAGGTTTCATATGTTATTGTTAATCATTTCCATGATAATTTTATCCATGGCTTTGCATACAAAACTAGTTATATTAAATGGTCTGTTGTTCCTGGGATCCTTAGATGGTCTGCCCTTATGCAGAGGGATGATTGTCACAGTCTTCCATTCACATGGCACTAAGTCTGTGTGGAATGTAGTACTCTTACTCTACTTACTATTTATAATACTGTCAGTTGCCTTATTGAGTACCCTGTCCTTAGAAATGTGTTACTTTTACACGCACATATCTGTGTGTGTGTGTGTGTGTGTGTGTGTGTGTGTGTGTGTGTGTGTGTGTGTGTGTGTGTGTGTGAGAGAGAGAGTCTGTGTTTGTGTGTGTGTATAGAATAGGTGAGCTGTGATTTACCAAACCATTATAAGTTTATATATAGATATAGGGGTTCTATTGGTTTGGTCGACAGGACGTTTGGTCAACATATGTTTAATCACTTCTACTTCTAATAATTGAAAGCCAGCATACCAGAAGATGACTTCACTGAGAAAAGAACACCGAACTGTTATTTTACCGAACGATCACACTACTGAAGTTTTTAAAAGGGTAAGTATGCACTTGGCCAGCATGAGGAAATTTGCCCTTTTCCCCACTTTAGCGTGATCCCAGAGTTGGTATATTTAACTGGGGGAGCACAGCCTCCCACTAATGGGGGTTGTGGGGAATAGCCCCCCACCTGGGTGTGTTTGACATATTGTGGTCTGTTTCCTTGTTTCATGTTTTCCAAGTCCACACTTACCCTTTTAAAGACTTCAGTAATGTGATCATTCAGTAAAGTAATGGTTCAGTGTTCTCATCTTGGTGAAGTTGTCTCCGAGTAAGTCAGCTTTAAATTATTAGAAGCAGATCCATTTAATCAACTGCATTTGGCTGAATATATAGATAGTCAATAGGTGCACAAGATCAACCATCCTGGGGTAGAGGAATATACCCTTCAACCAGGAGTTATGTGATCTCAGAGTTAGTATATATAAATAGCAGAAGGTGTGGGAGGAGCAGCCCCCATATGGGGGGATTTTTTATGTTTTTTTTCTTTTGAAGTAATATTTTCATGCACTGAGAAGCAACCTTGGAGCATGTGCATTAGGAAGTCGAAATTTCCATGTTTGACTTAGAGTGGTTTACCTTCTGGATATCAACATTCATGTTAGTTGACCAACTGAAGGTAAATCATGTATATATATATATATATATATATATATATATATATATATATATATATATATATATATATATATATATATATATATATATAGATATATATACACACATATATACATATGCATATACAGTTACACTTTATAATCTCGAAATACTGAAATTTCAAATTTCAGTATCTCTGGACTATTAAGTGGAATTTTTAAAATAGCAAAAGTGCATAATCGCAAATTCGAATATCGCAAATTCACGGTTATGGCTTTACACTTTGTTACATCTGGTGTTTTTTGGGGATGGTGCATGGTGTCGTGTTCGGATGTAGGTGCGATTTAAGGCAAGTAAGTAAGTAAGTGTTTTGTAAGGGTTTTGGGTGGGAGTTTGAATGTATGTGAGTGTGTTTGTAAGCTGTACGTGTGGGTTAAGGTAGGTAGGTAGGTGAAAGTATGAGTGTGTATGTGTTGTATGTGTTGGTGTTTGTATATGTGGGATGTGTGTGTCTGTGTGCGAGGGGCTGTGGCATGTCTGGGTGTGAGTTTGCTGTCGTTTTCCTGTTTGTGCGATCTTGGAGTTAGTATATATAAGTAGGGGGGTGTGCAGAGGGGCTTGTCCTCCCTGCTTATATGTAGTGTAGGTTTGTTTGTTTGTGTTTTTGTGTCTGTGTGTGTTTTGTTTGTTGTGGTGTGGATTGGATGATGTATGTGTTGTGTGGTGTATGGTGTGTTTATGTGCGTGATTTTGTGTTTGGCGGTTTTGTGGTTTCGTGATTTGGAACGTTCGACTTTATGGTCTTGAAATACTGAAATTTGAGATTTCAGTATTTTGAGATTATAAAGTGAATCCACATAAACAGTTTAATGTGTATCTTTTTGACTGTAAGGGCTATGTGTGTGTCATATTTTAATGAGCTGTTATTGTGACACCTAGAAGCTTAGTGTTGTCTACTGGTTCAATTTTGGTACCGTTGGAGGAGAGGATATAGAGAGGGGAAGTGCGTTTTGTGGATTTATTATTAGTAAATATCATAAGCTTTGTTTTGATGGGGTTTAATATGAATTGATTCTCCTTGATATATAGCTCTATGTCTGAGAAGGCTTGCTGAGTTTTGAGTTGTAATTCTGGGTAGGAGGGGGCTGTGCAAATGACTGTTGAAGTGTCTGCATATTGCACTATAGTAGCTTATGGGGTGGCAGTGTTGAGTTTATTTGTAAAGATGGAGAAGAGTAGGGGGCCAAGCATTGAGCCTTGTGAGACTCCAACAGCAATGGGTAGTGGTGGTGATAAGTCGCCAGCCCACGTGGCAGCTTGCTGTCAGTTATACAGGTAGCTATGGAACCAAGTAAGTACTGAGAATGAAATGTGCCATGGATGCTAGTTCTTGTAGTAGTAGTATCTAGAGGGCAACAGTGTCAAAAGCTTTAGACACGTCTAAGAATACAGAAGAGACAAGGTTATTGTTGCTTTTGTGGCTATTGATAGTATCTGTAAAGCTTAAGACAGCGGTGGTAGTACTGTGTTTAGGTCTAAAGCCATGCTGAGAGTTGGAGAGTAGATTGTTTTGTAGTAGGTAGGTCAGAAGTTGGGAATGTATACATTTCTCCAATATTTTGCTAAGGGGTGAGAATATGGCAATGAGCCTGTACTTGTTTATTTCTGTGGAAGCCCCTCCTTTATGGAGGGGAATGATGTGGAAGATTTTCCATTGTATTGGTACTTATTGCTCAGTGATGGAGCAATTGATGAGCATGGATATTGGGTACTAAATGGAGTTAGCTCCAAGTTTTAGAAATTAATTTGGGAGTTGATCAGTGGCGAGAGTAGTGGGTTTAAGAAGGAGTTTTCTTTATGTAATTAGTCTGGATGGGTTGGAATGAGAAGGTAGGGGAATGACGGTCTGAAGTAGTGGGAATGGTTAGAGGAGTGCTTTTGCTGTTATTTAATAAAGTTTGGATGGATTTGATGAAATGTGAATTGAATTGAGCTGCTACTGATGTGTTATTATTTGAGACTGAAGGAGAGTGGGTGGTGGTTTGGCCAGGGGATAGGAGTTGTTTGATGGAGTGTCAGAATTTCTTAGCATTATTTTTATGCTTTTGTTGGATTGGTGTAGTATGATTTCTTATCATTATGAATATGTTTTTTGGCTAGATTTCTTAGTTGGCGACAGTTCTGTAAGGAGGGTAGGGTTTTGGAAGATTTGTAGCTTAGCCATGCTCTACCTTTGTTTCATGATATTAATTGTTTCCTTGGTTAGCCATAGAGTGTGGGTGGTTTTGCAACTCATTTTTCTGATAGGGGCTAGTGAGTTTAGTATATCTAAAAATGATTTATTGAAATATTCAACAACTTCATCAAGGGGAAGGTGATGTAAGGGGGACCAGTTGTGATGCTTTATGAGGGAATTAAACATTTTGTCAGAAAAGTTTTTTTTTTGGTATGAATCTGTTTATAGATTGTGCTTTTAGTTGAGTTAGCTTTATGTCTAATTAGGTATATGGGAGAGTGATTGCTGAGAGTGTCGAGGAGACTGCCGGCTTCGGTACAGAGGTCAGGGTGGTTTGAGAGAATCCAGTCTAGTATAGAGTGTTTGTTATTATGTTTATCAATTCTTGTAGGGGTGGTGATTAATTGGGAGAAGCCAAATAGGTTGACAAAGTTAGTTGGGCTAGTGGAGATGTATGAGGTCCGGTCTAGACTGAAATTGCCTAAGACTGGAGTTTCTTGACTGAAGGTAGAGGATGTCCCGCTAAGAAGATTCTCAATTGTAAGGCTGCTGTTGCTAGGGGGAGGTATATGGCTATAATTATAATCAATTTGTTTTTCTTGAGGAGTAGATGAGAGACTATGATTTCAGAGTCAGTAGTAAAAGGATATATATATATATATATATATATATATATATATATATATATATATATATATATATATATATATATATAGATATAGATATACATCTACAAAGACAGAGAGAGAGAGAGAGAGAGGAAGAAATATATAGGATATGTTTCTGATACAAAAGAAAGGACAGAAGAGGTGGATAAAACATTACATATTTTATCAGTGAGTTTGGGAAGTGACAATTTTGGAGTTGAGGAGCAAAGATGTACATAGTATTTAGAAAAGGGGTGGGAAGCTTAGGTTGACATTAAGGTAAATAATATTGTTTATTTGTCAGATATTATTGTCCTTTATAATTGTAGAATCACATTTTATGATGCCTTCCAACCTAAAGCATGCCATTTTTTAATGAACAGAGCCTTCTTTCAGAATACCCCAAAAAACAACTTTACACAGTTGAGTGAAAAGGGCCATGTGGCTTTGGCTTGTGTACCATCCCACACTTGTTACCATGCTGTCAAAATTTTAAGATAAATTGTCCAGAGAGTTTCTGTCTTCTCTCTTCTCAGTTCTCCACAGCCTTGTCCTGATGTACAACCTGAAACTGTACTTGTTCTTGGTGTTGCCACTTTGCCCTTCCACTCTCATGAACAGTCAATCCACCATGGCCATCTGCTGTTGTTAGTTCTAATTTGTTACAAAAAGGACAACCTACTGTGTCCCACCATCTACTGTTAGAGGCAGATCTACCCTCTCTATCTTCACTATTGATTTCACATGTTCAAATGCAGGTAACAGTTTCTCCTCCTGTAGAAGTATGGAAGGATGGGGGAGATTCTGATATAGCAGGTTCTGATGATTATCCTCCGAATGGTAATGAGGTTTCACCCAGATGATTATCTTCTAGATGGTAATGGGGTTTCATCTATTCGGGCCTTGTTTTTTCTTCAGTAGGTAAATATTCTATCAATAGCAGCATTATAAGAAGTAAAAGCATTTGAGCAGTGGCTTACAGAACCTGTGACATTCATAAACACACATAGCATGGTCACTGCAAAATACTGTGGGCAGCACGGTATGCAGTTGACTGTATAATGAGATGGGGGACTCTGGATAGAATTCCTGTGGCAGCAGCAACTGTTAATAGAATTTAAAATAAGCAGTGACGACTTCAAATGCATCACTGTTGTCAACATTTACATTTTGATGTGCTTTGTTTTCTTGATATAAGGGTTGTCTCCTGTAAATGGATGGTCAAGTAGGAGACATTTTAAGATCAAAGTGATTTGGTCCTTGGGTGCTAATCACTGTTCTGGTTTGGACATTATGTTACAAGATATCTTCATTCCAGTTTTATATTCGGATCTATATTACCATGTTGACAGGGCTGTTCATCGAATGCCCTTACATCGACACATATACACCAGAATACCAATATTTCGAACGGCCCACAAAAAACAAAACAAACCAACAGACATAATGAAGTGGGGGGCCTTCCCCAAAACACCCCCCGATGTGGAGGGGCTGTGCCCCCCCACGCCCCACCTACTAAAATATACCAATTCCGAGATTGCACTACAGTGGTGGAAACAGCAAATTCCTGACAATGACCAAGCGATTTTTTTCCCCTGGGAAAAAAATTGCTTTTGTGGTTGTTTGAAATTTTGGAATTCCGGTGTATATGTGTTGACATAAAGGTGTTCAATGAACAGCCCTGTCGACATGGTAATGTAGATCCTTATATCCCACTATCACTGACCCTGTTCTAATCTGTGACATCATCATCATCATTCATCCAAGATGTTGCATAGTTTCAGATTTGAAAATGATACAGTTTGTCTTGTAACTTATTGAAATACATGCCACCATTCCTCTTTCTGGAAGAAAGGGTTTACTTTCTTAGTCATTACTAATTGTTGCATGCAATATCCTTATTTTTCAGTGGGGATTTTAATTCTAAACTTCATAAAAATATCAACAGCCAAGTTGCCCGGACTTTAACTTGTTTTACAAAGTGGGTAACTTACATTTAGTATACCAACAGAACCTTATTTATTGCAAAAACTGAGTTTCTTTTGAGACTGATTTTTGTTCTACCTCTGCTTTGTAGGAGTTAGACTCCATGGACATCTAAGTGCCATTTTCAGACCATCTTCTCATTTGGAACATTTTTAGTGATAATCTAAATGTTACCAAGGCTGAGCCAGTTCTCCATCATTTCAATGGAGTGGTTTCCAGCAAGACTCTTTCAAGAAAATTGTAACAGGAACACAGGGATATTTATATCATTACTGGTCTTGGGTGTTAGGCAAGTTTCAGAAGTTACTGTTTTCTTCTTTCATGTCCCTTAGAAATGCTTCTGTTGGAAACTGCTTCATGAGCTTAATAACCTACCTGCCAGTTCCTACCTTACTTAGAACAGTTGCTTATTTTAACTGTAAGAACGTGTCTAATTTCCTTAGGTGACAACATTTTGTTATGCAGGAAAAGCAAAAAGTATTAATGTCATTTGAGTAATGCTGTCAAGAGGGGTTCCACTCTTTTTATGTTTCTGATGGATAATAAGGGGCTTTACATTGTTTTCAGCCTGAATTAGACCATTTTGTTTCAATATGTTGAAGCCACGTATTCCCTTGATCTTACTTTTCCTGGCCAGTGAAGCACCTGTCTTTGGATGAAGATGATTTGCTGGGTAAGACATACACTAATGTAGAACAGGGTAGTGTTTTACATGAAGTTAATTGCAATCATGTTCCAAATCCTGATTGCCTGGGGTGCAATTTCTGTTTCCCCTTTTTTGAGAAGGAGAAGGAATTTTTCTTCCAAGTATTGAATAAGAGTTTTTTTCCCTAGCAACATTTAAAGTGCTGTTAATATCATTTTTATATTTATCTGGAAGGGAAAGACAAGCCTTTGCTAGTTAACTGGTGCCCCATATCTAGCTAGTCTATAAAATACAGATGACGCTTTTCCAGGTCTGCTTAACTCCATTTTTAGCAATTGTTTCAGAACGAGAGATTTATGGGTACATAGTCAGGATGCAATTAACATTTTGCTGTTGTTATGTAAATTAGAATATTCTATTCCACCTTAAAGCATAGTTGGGATATTTTTAAGGCCTTTGATACTTTGTCACATTCCATGATATGGTCTTTGCAGTGTTCAAATGTTTTTGGTCCAGAAAGTATTACTTTGCATGGAGTTTAGCCAGTATTCTTCCTCCCTCTAGTTAATGGGTTTTCCTCCACCATACATGTAAGGCAGGGGGTGGATGTGGGTACTATATGCCATGTCACTGGCAAAGAGGCAAGGCCCTGGTTCACAATCATGGACCAGATTAATCAATTAATCAAGATGCATGAAATATTGCAACCAGGTCATGCTATACCCTGCATGGGCTTGCCACACTGTGCATTATAGTAACAGAACAATGAGGAAAGGGTACAGTTGTCATCATAAGTACAGGTGGGAAGGGTCATAATGACAGAGGTTAGCAAAAGACACTGTGTGAGGGGTGTAATGATGTGGTTGTGCATGTGTATCATGACCTGGTGAGTGTCGTGAGCTTGGAAGACTGCAGCAAGAGGGTGGTGTCTTCAGTATGGAGCACTTACTGGGTTGGTCAGATCACACATGAGTGAACACAGTTCCCATTATAGTTTCATCACTGTGCATTTACTGTGGCAGGTCCAGGGTTCCTCCAGGAGGAATGTGTTCTGACCTTCTATACCCCCATCCATGGGGCATCCCTTCTGAAGAATGTCACTGGCATGATCTGCAGTAGAAATGATGATCCGTGTCATGGGTAGGTTCAGCATGTCCACCTTATCTGCATGTGCATCTATGAATAGCACAGAGACATTGGTTGTTGGTGTGGAAGACCTGGTGCTATGAGATAAGACCATCTCCTGACCATCACACAGTGGTTTTCCCACTGAGCGTGGAAGTGAATCTGCCATGAGAATGGCAATGCCAATGGTTTGTGGCAGCACACTGATATCTAGAGGATAGGCACTCCTCACAGGTCTTGTCCAAAATTCACCTAAATAGGCAAAGACCTTCCTGAGGTTATCGTGCAGCCCACATACCACACCAATCCATACCTCAATGGCTATGGTGAGATTAGACTGTGTCTCTATAACTGCCATGCACATCCATTGTGTAACAGCCATGGAGACATTCAGCTCAGGCATGGGGCAAGAATCAGGGCATTGCCTGCCACTTGTACAACATCTCCTACTACCATCCACACACTCATAAAAGCTACCAGCACCCACTGTTGCCTGAGGTGTAGGGAATGAGGGTGCACTCTAGATGGTGTGTCAGCCAACATCTATCATACAATAGTATCTTATGATTGAGGAGTAGGTTGCACAGGCAATGGAGCAGTGCCTGTAGAAGAGGAGAGTAATATGTCCATCTAGGACCCCTTTTTGGGCATATTTTGAAAAGTAATTCCACCAGCACAACAGCAGAGAAACATTTTGAAAAGTAATTTCCTTCTCCTACCTCCCAACATCAGAGAAATATATTTTGAAAAGCAATTCCCCCACCTAAGAAACAGAGGGAAACATTTTAAAAAGTAATTCCCCCTACCTTCCATATGTCTCAACCAACAATAAATAGACTCATTTTAAAGAATAATTCCCCCGTCACAACCCCATAAAAGGCTTATACCCCCTTCGTCCTTCAAAAATACCTCATGTTGTCATGAGTACAGCACTGTTATAGTACACTTCCTAGCCTAATAAAGAGCTCTCCTGTAGTTCCCACCCACCCTCATAGGCAGATTTTGATCAGGACTCCCTCTACAGCAACTGCAACAACAGTACAATAGCTGATATTTTACACATGCATCCCCTTCACATACCCTGTCATTATCCCCTGGACACATCACTGTTGTTGTACATCTGTGTATTCTCAACAAGTGCAGATTGTAGTCTCCATTTCTTTTGCTCTGCTATAACAAATTCCATAGCACAATTAGCGCTGCAATTGCCATGGCTGTATTTATCATGCAGGTTAGAGGCTGTTAGCATAGTAATTATACTAATGAGACAATCAAGGGTAAGTGTCTTTGCCCTACACATTTTACACACTTACTACTGAATGAAGTCTGTACTATGAGACTTGTACCAGACAATGAACTTGCATGAATGACAATGAAGTCAGAGCTGACCCAGTAGTCAGGGACTTGGGGTACATACAGACAGTAATCTAACCTTTGACCATCAAGTATCTACAGTAGTGATGAAATCATTCTATGCTGTGCAACTTATAAACTAAGGTATGGCATCTAGGTACAAGGAATTCATTGTTCCACTGTATTCGGCATTCATCAGACATATCATTGAGTACAATGCCCCCTTTGGTATGTACCTAGCCAGGCACATCTAGCAACACTGACAAAGGTTCCTCACTAAAAGAACACAGGGCATAAGTAACATGTCCTATGTAGACTGCCTCAAGGCCCTATCTCTGTATTCTTTCTCCTACAGGCTGTGGAGGAGAGATCTATGCCTGGCATACAAGGCATTGTCAGACCCCACTCTGATGGACCTCCTTCATATCCAAAACTGAACAGCACCAGAATTACCTGTTCTAAAGACTTAAACCTTGCCTGTGATATAAATAGGACCTACTGGAGAGACATGTATGCATCCCAGAGACTACCCCATCTATGGAACAGGCTCCACATCCATGTGAATCAGAGTTTCTCCCTAACTCAATTCAAGTATAACTTGGACAACTGGATGGGGAACAGGACATTTATTCCTGGTTTGTCAAATATGTCTCTAATGGATACAGATAGTCTGTAAATGGTTCATCTTCCAGGCCCCTGTTTGTAAATTTTTCATCTCTCAACCCCCTATTTACACATATCAAGGGTACCAGAACTTGTCAGAGATTTGGGATGCATGGCAAGGCTTAAAATGGCTCTTGTGGTCATTAGCCTAGAAACACCTATAAACCTATAAGTACATTGCACACTATAGGGTGGCATTATGAACTGTTGCAGTGCATCGGTGCCCATCAGTGCATAGCACATCATGTCTGCAATGTGCAGCAATAGAAATGTACTGACACATTCCTCTAGATTTTGACTTGTGAAGTGGCAATGATTTCTGAGGGCATTGAATGTGGCAGGGCACCCAGTTGATGCATGAAGGCATTTAAAATCTTTTTACACCTAAAGTCGAGGAGTTTAGTGACCCCGCCCCCAAGTTCTGTAAGTACGTATGCCAGGTGAATTTTATCTTAATGTAGTAGTAACTTCCCAGAAAAATGGAGGACATGAGATTCATGTATATCTTCATTTTATTTAATATTTTTCAGCTGCTATGCAAATAAAAGACCACTATCTAACCTTTCAGAGGTAAGTGAAATGCATCTCCTGATGCAAGGGTAAGTGTATACCAGCATATAGTTATCATACCAGCATATAGTTATCATACAAACATAACTGCATATTACAAAACAAACTTCATAACAAATTAACGAGTATTTGAGTGCTTTCATTCTTTAATTGAAAGAACTTCTTCAGAAATGAGAAAATTGAAAAGTACACTTCAATAAATACAGTAAAAACTGCCAGTCACACTTAAAACATGAAATCAGATGTCCAGCAAGGCATGCAATCCAATAAGAAAACCTTATTTTTTCAAAAAGCTAATAAAAATGCGGCTTTGTATTAGAGCACTATCCCACTGCCATTTCTGAGCAGAAATGGAAGTGGCAAAAGTGATTGACATGGCAAGGGGTGTGAAGTGGCATGTTAATCAAGCTTGATTGACAAGCTGTGTTGATTTGCCAGTGTCATTGTGAATATTAATTGTGTGGTCGTATTGTGCCATTCTTTTCTTTATTCTTATTTCTTTTCTTATTTTACCACAATCGCTTTCTGTAGCACAGTATAGTAATCACTTTTGCAGGGGGGGGCAAGCCCCACTGTGACCTCCACACCCCTTCTACTTAAATATACCAACTCTGAGATCGCACTACTGTGAGGAAAATGGTAAAGTACGCTTACAGTTAAATTTGTGCTTTCTACTTTGTATGTATTGACTTACTGAGACACATATCCATGTATGTATTGACTTATTGTAGGGCATCAGCCTTGCTGTTAAGTACTGTGCAGAACCAGTACATGCCGCTCCACAGAAGTAGCTTAAAAACTACAGTTTTCTTTCAACAACTACAGTTGCTTATGTCTGTTCATCATGTGTTGCATTCAGGTCGCTGACAGTAGTTTCCATACTGCATAACTTACAGTATTACAATTGTAAATTTTATGTACATCATGCTCAGGGTGTTGGGTGAGGTTTGAGCAGTCCTTGCTACTGCGCATCTAGTGGGTAGTGTTTTAACACAAAGCCAAAAATTTAAAGAACCTATCTGGTCAGGAGGGATTAGGGCACAGGGTAGTGAAAGAGCTTAATAGCCTTGTGGAGGGGGAGGGACTGGTTCACCTACACCACCTCAAGGAACAGATAATGTTAGGGCTGTCATAAAACCCAGGCAAAAACTCAACATATAGAAATCAGTACACTCTAATAAATACAGTAAAAAAAGTAAATCACACTTTTAAAAAATGAAAATCTCACTTTAAAAAATGACACTTTGCAAAATGAAAACAGATATCCAGTAAGGAATGCAGCCTAGTATAAAGACTATAGTTGTATTATAACCAGCTAGTAAAAAATAATAAATAAACTGCCTGGTCAAGGGGAAGTGATGCTCTGTGGAGAGAAAAAGCTAAATAATCTAAAGGTTTGGGAAGGGAATAATTCACCTACACCACCTCAAGGCACATTTAACGTTAAGGCTTTCATTCGAGCCAGGCGGAAACTCCACATCTAAGAGCAACTGCTACTTTAGTTCAATTACCTCAAGAAGAGTATTATAATCACCAAAAAATGCTGGTACTTGCTCCAAAACAAAAAAATGAAATGCTACAAAATTGGCGCAACGCACACTATGTTTTCCCAGTGCATTATACAAGTCTCGGTGTCTAATAGCTGTATTATGTTCTTTAATCTGGACTGCCAATCTCCTTATAGTTTTGCCAATGTAAAAAGATGAACAAGTGTCATGAATGCCAACATAAACCACTGAAGTACTGTTACAATCAAAGCTGTTTTTACATTTCTCAGAAAAATTGTTATGCTTGAATGTGTATCAATCACCTTGGAGTTCTTTAGCTACTTCTTTTGTGGGCTGTGTTTTTGTTGTATCATTGCATATTAGTATATTGTTGCTAGTAGTGGATCCCCCTGTCCTGTCAGCACTAAGTGCTTTCTGGTATACATGACTGTACATGCAGGCCACCTCTTTGTCCCACCCACCAAACCTGTGTGAGGTGTCCAGGTTATCAGGGTAGGGATCGTATGCCTGCCTCAACTAGTCCCTCCTGCATTTTATGTGCCATACTCTACTACACACATGTGGCTTTGTCCCTATACATTGCTATGTCGACTGTAAAAGCCCTGCCAGCTATGCAGGTCAAACCGATCTGATTGTCCAGCATACTTTATTTATTTCCCTTTCTGAGCCCTGTGGTAGTGACAGTTCTACATGGTATATCCTAGGCATGTATTCTTATAGCATACTTTGTGCCATACTGCAAGCTGGCATACATGATAGTACATGACTATGAACCTCTGAATGGTGAACATGTTCGGGTCACTGTTTTGGCAGTTGTTGTTGTGTCCTACTGTCACAGTTCACATGTTCCCTGCAGATATCAGTAGATTAGGCTATATCCATCACATTCTTCCATGTTCCTAGGCCATTTAACATTGTGCCTGGAGCATACTTGTGCACCTTTCTTGGCCCCTGCAGTCATACACTGCAGCAAATGCATTGATTTCACACATATCCAAAGGGGTACTGCCGAAGATCCATGTTATCCCATCCCTTGTGACAGACTGCCTACAATTCTCCCTATGTCTGGAAAGTCACATTTATGTTTTACACTGCTATCACACACACACACATATATATATATATATATATATATATATATATATATATATATATATATATATATATATATATATAAAACAGCATTTTACTTCTGCAAGTACTATTGTGCTTGATAGTATTACACAGACTTACTAATATTTTTCCATGTTTCTTCTACCTCTTTCTCACTATCCTTCCTTTATATTTACCTGATGTTTGTTGTTTATCCCCCTCCATTTATGCTACAATTTTATATACTGTCAGCCACAGCTGTGATTATGGTGCAGCAGTTGTCACCCCACTGTTGACCAGCCCTGCCTTTCCTTCCATGTCTCCAGCTGCCTCCAGGCCTGCCCCCCTCCAAGTTGATAAAGGTTATCGAGCTAGAGGTGACCTGAAGGATGCTGCTGTGGCCTCTGATGGTCTGTCACTTTGGGGGATGCCATCTTACCCTATAGTAATGACACCAGTAGGTCATGCTATGATACCACTCAGGTGTTTGAGGAAGTGTTGGTAGGAGTTGTGGACTGTTGGTTTGACATCTTCACTGGTTGATTGATGTACATTCTTCTGTGACTTATGGAGTTGCACCTCTGCTTGACTCTGCCCATTAGATCTTCAGTGGCTAGACTCAATGGGGAAGACAGTTGTGGATGTAACCAACTTATGTCTCATTGATGCACTGGGCAACATGAAAGACAGCCTTCAACCCACACTATCCCCCATCAATGTGTTTCCCTTTCCTGTATTTCATCAACATTTGTCCTCTTTTTGTCTTTCTTTGCATCTGTTTTGTGTTCCCCCAAATGTGTTAGCAGTGACCTGTTAATGTCTGTCTGTATATTATTGCACAACCACCCATACACTCTGTTCTGCCCACATCTTCTCTGTAGTTTAAAAAATGGGCACCTCTCCCACACAAAAAAAAATCTACCCTTGTTTTCCCACCATCTCAGTCTTTCCTTCCACTTATCCTTCTGTGTGTTTCCCTGTTTGTTCTCCCCCTTTTTGATTGGCCTATATACAAATTTCCTTCCCATTAAAAAAATAATAAATTGGTAGACACTTTGCTGAGATGCCCTTATCATGGTTATCAACAGTTCTCATATTGGTTTGACCATGAATATATGTACATGAACATCATTGCATATGTAATACATACACGCTTTTGCAGTCCTCAAGTTACATGACCATCATTGCACTATGTTTCTCATTACATGGTTTGTGCAGTTTTTGCCAGTGTGTTACCTACTTCATTGATGATTATCATGTGAATATCCTCTTATTACATTGTTAATCAGCCCTTGGATCCCATCATAGCATTCTGATTCCACTAATTAGCCCTTTAGAAGTAACATAACCAATGTTTCTGAATCTCAGGTGGATGTCTTTTTAATGTTCTTTATTTATTTGATTACTTTTCTTTTTTGTTTTCTTTTTTTTCAGTTTTGCTCATATTTTGTCTGCACCCATTTTATATTAATTTTACTTATGTTTTTTAATAAACAATGTTTTCATCCCTTTGGATTGCTGATTAACATCCCGGGCCTCCCACTTTTGATGTTCACTTACTCTCTGGACCTCCTTATTATCCCGGCACTATGGTGGCGGAGGGGAGTCCTGGACAAAGCAGTCTGTTTCCAAAGAACCTTTCTCAGGAATAAGGGAAGTGAATAATGAAATTCCATAGGGAATGGTGCATATGAGGGAAGTGAATAATGGAGTCCCATAGGGAATGATGCTCATAAGGGAAGTGAATAATGGAGTCCCATAGGGAATGGTGCACATAAGGGACATGACTAATGGAGTCCCATGGGGAATAGTGCATATAAGGGAAGTGAATAATGGAGTCCCATAGGGAATGGTGCACATAAGGGACGTGAATAATGGAGTCCCATAGGGAATGGTGCACATAAGGGAAGTGAATAATGGAGTCCCATAGGGAATGGTGCACATAAGGGAAGTGGATAATGGAGTCCCATAGGTAATAGTGCACATAAGGGAAGTGAATAATGGAGTCCTATATGGAATGGTGCATCACCCATTATTCTTCAATGTGTTAATTTCAGATACATGTGAGGAAATGGAAATAGGATCAGTCAATGGGAATGATAAAAAAATAGCTGCAGCAGTAGAAGATAGAATATGCTAAAGAAGGCCTTGGGAGATGTCCAAGAAGGCATAAAGATGGCACTATACATTGTCTGCTAACAAATGCAAAGTAATGGAGTACTTAGACCATACTAACAATGATGATACATATCAGCCTGGGAGAGTTGAGCTGATAATTACAAAACAGGTCAATGACCTGCTAGTGTTTATCCCATAAGGACTGGAGTGCCAACAGAGGCATAGGTAGAGCAGAATGGGTACAAGATTTTATCGGCCCAATTGGTAAATTTGGATTGGGGGGAAGAGCAGTACCAGCTTTAAGAAGTAAATGCCAATATTGCGTTTGCAGTTAGGGATGAAGACCTTCAGAGCTTTGCGTGTGCTGGTTATCTGTAGCCAGCCAATTGTTGCATTTTTTTTATCTTTGAAGTTGAGAGGACACCAGATCAGGGAAGTCCACAAGGCACCAGAATTCCCAGCTACAGTTTTGGTTGCTACTGGCAAAATGAGAGGACTGTGGTGGCAGCAAAAAGACTGCTGAGGGATATCATTACAGCAAAAGTCCCCATAAGCAAGTACTAATGCTCCTGGTCAATCAGACGCAAGTTAGGGACACATTAAGAAATGATGGTTGTTTTGGAGGCCAAACAAGGAGATGGAAATTCACCTACTGAACAAATTCACTATAATATTTATGGGATAGATGTGAAAATCTATGACCAGAAATTTCAGTTTCAGCTTTATTTAGGTATTTTAATCCAAAACTGTTTAACATCAGTAAATAATTCACATAACACTGAAACAAGTATACAAAGAGAAAATATAATCACAAATATGATGGTAAATGGATACTGTAGTAGTTGTTGTCATCCTTTCCCATCATAAGCCAATTCAAAAAGATAAGTTTTAATGCCTCCCTGGAAGTCAGCTAGTGTTGAACACTTCAGGTGGCATTACAGCAACAGATTCCACAAGTGAGGAGCTTGATAAGAGAGAGGAATGAAATCACTAGGGCATTACTACCTCCTCTATGAATAAGGGACCCCAGTCATGAATGGACAGATACAGTAACAGTAAGATCTTATAGGTGATTCTATATTGAACTGATTTCCAGTGTAAACTGTGAAGAAGATGGATAATATGTAAAATAAATCAGCTTGAGTTTGATTTAATACGAGGCAGAGGGGGCGGGAATTGTGTTATATGGGTAAAAGCTAATGCAGGGAGCCCGGAAGGGAACAGTCTAAAACTTTGAAAATGAAGTTTGAGATGAAGGTGCAAGGATGGCAGAATGAAGAGATTGACTGTTCCATGAATCTTCAAATGCATTTCCTCAAAGAGTGGGCTCGTGGCCTTTAAAATGGATTACTGAACATGGAAGTATTTGAGAGGCCATGAGATTTGTGGAAAGCAGGAAAGGGAGTAGAGAGATAAAGTGCAGGGAAAAATATTAAATTCATTAAATGGGTAGACTATACACTTTTAGATGAATGATTTTCACAATTAGTATACTACATATACCTTTTGTTTTCTTTACTTTAAAAGTGGTTCTTTTATCTGGCCATCTCCCAGAATTCTTGGACCAATATTTCATCTGTTTTTCTTGTTTGTTTTGTTGTTATTTATTTCTCAGTTTGCATTGCAATTTGCAGTTGTTTTCAGATACCATCTTTGTTGTCATTTGTTCTCTTCCTCTTTGCCCTTCTCATTTTCAGCACCTTTCTTCATGCATATGTTGTTTCACCTTAATTTCTTCAATTCTGCCTGATCTTTTGTTATAAACTTAACATGATTTCTGCAGTGACTTGTTTTATATTTCTGTCTGTTGATACACACCAGCCTTTCTCAGAAAGGTAGCACGTTGTATTACCAGAATCTTTCTTTGCATATCCATTTGCATCATAGCTATATCATTTCTTATTTGCACAATCCATCACAGTTTGTGCTATGTCACCATTCCTGAAACAGATTTTTGCCTGCTGATCTTCACTGGAAAGGTTTCCCTTTTCCTTACCCAGCCACATGCAGTTATTTACTGTTTCACTTCAGGAAACTAAATATATTTCAGTATTATCTCAAACAACTGGAAGCAAAACTCTCTTCACCCAAGACTGGACTAGACAGTCAAGAGGAGAAGGTAAACACTTGCACCACACCACACTCATCACATAGTCCCTCAAAACCTACACCACCAAAACACACACATAGAATCACAAAACACACACCTACATTCGCGGAGGCTCTCAATAAAAACCTACCCACGCATCAGGGACCTCCAAAGCAGAAATGCAAGCAAACTCCACCCCCCAACACAACCCAAATGACACATAGCCCACAAACTCAGTGTGCCACTCAACCACAGCCCATAAGGCATAACAACGTACCCAACACTCTAGTCATAGGTGACTCTAGTCAGGCACACTGATGATCCACTCACTAGACTAAACAAGGAGAAAGTTATGTCAGCTGCCTGTCAGGTGCCAGGATCCACCACATAATGCATGCACTCAGGTCACTCCACAATAAATACAAATATGACACTGTCATTGTCCATGTTGGTGTGAATGACCTGAGACATACCTCCCTGGACTACATGAAAAGAGACATGGAGGAGCTCTCCAATCTTGTATCCCAGGCAGGTATGACCCTAACCCTGAGTAGCATCCTGCCATCACCCAGAATAATACCACAAAACAAGGACAAAATGATTGACTTCAACAATTGCGTAAGCTTTTGGTGTCATTCTAAGGTGATCCAGTATTTGTCTGCATGGGATGACATGATCGACAGACCATGATGCTTTGCCAGAGATGGCCTGCACCTGTCATCCTTAGGATTCTGGATACTGGCTAAGGCTCTTGCCACCCCTATAGTGCCTTTTTTAGGCAAGGTTCAAATGACAAATTCACCACCGTAACAGGTACAAGCAAGCAAAATCTGAGGGTAATGCTACTCAATGCTAGAAGTCTAAACCTCAAAATGCACTCACTCGAGGCACTCCTTAAAACGGAGAACACTGACATCTGTGCAGTGACAGAGACCTGGTTCAAGGATCCAGAGAGCACCCCTGCATTACCAGGCTACAATTCATACCACACCTTTCGGCCACCTAACCCAGAACGAAACACTAAAGGCAGAGGCGTGTCCATATTCATTAATGGTATCCACACCTCCAGGCTAGTTGCACAGCATAATGCATCTGAGATTATACAAGTGCAACTAATTCTGGGCAAGACCGCAATCCAAATTGTAGCTTGCTACAGACCCCCCACCATGCCCCAGGATTCACACTCCTCATTTCTTGATACACTGGAAAGTATTAGGGTACAACCCAACACCCTAATAATGGGCGATTTCAACTACCCCACCATTAACTGGGAAAACTACTCATGTACCAACTCTTTTGCTCAACGTTTTCTAGAATTCATAAATTCTAATGCCTTGGATCAACTTATTCACACCCCCACCAGGGGCAGCAATATCCTAGACCTGGTCATTACCAACATGGGAAACCGGTGTTCCACACCAGAGGTCAATTCCTCGTTGGTCAGATCTGACCACAAGCTAATCAGCCTAGACATCCACATCCCACCCCCACCCCCAATTAGGGAAACCATCGTAAAAAAACGTCTCCAAAGCCAACTTCACACTTCTTAAGACAGAAGTGGTAAACTTCATGACACCCATGCAGATGGACAATAGAGGTATGACTGCAGAATCCTACACAAATGCACTTTATAAGCACTTACACGAGTGCATGGATCATGCTATCCCTAATAGAACCAAGATGTTATCCTCCAAAAAATCAAACCCAATCTGGTGGTCCTCTGCCATAAACAAACTCTACAACAGAAGAAAGAAACTGTTGCAAAAAAGAGTAAAATCCCATGACTGGAGGAACTCCCTGGTCAGCCTCAGTAAGAAGCTGAGATCCCTCATAAAATCCTCCAAAGCTAGTTATGAAAACAACTTTGTCACTGACTCTGAAGACAACCACAAAGCATTCTATAGCTATGTCAAGAATCTAAATGGGAACACTCAGATCTACTCTGAGTTACAGCACAATGGCACTAAATATACAGAACCAACTGATATTGCCAACATCCTAGCAGATAGGTTCAGTGCTAACTTTACCCCCCTCTCACCCACTAAAGGGCCCATCTCTATATTGGAAGAATGCAAAGTTCCTATAATCATGGCTGCACAGGTAAAAAACACACTCTCCAAAGCCAAGAACACAGCATCCATGGGACCTGACAATATCCCAGGCTGCATTCTACATGAACTACAGAATGAACTGGCACCCTACCTAAGTACCATATTCAATCATAGCCTCACCTCAGGCTTTGTACCCACTGAATGGCGCACCATGATGGTTATCCCACTCCACAAAGGGGGAGCCACGACAGACCCAGGGAACTACCGCCCCATTAGCCTGATGAGCCTGGTCTGCAAGGCCATGGAATGTATAATCGTGGAACTCATAAACAAAGACATTGGTAATCACCAAACTCTGGACCCCACCCAGTTTGGATTTGTAAAAGGCAGATCATGTCTCCTAAACCTGATCGACTTCTTTGAAGCAGTCACCAAAGCCATAGATGAGGGTAAAATGGTTCACACAGCTTATCTAGATCTCGCCAAGGCTTCTGGAATTATAGATAAGCTCACTAAACTAGGTATAAATCCCTATGTCACAAGATGGGTTGCCAACTGTCTCATGGACAGAACCCACACTGTGAAAGTAGCAGATTCCAAATCCGACATCAGACCAGTGACAAGTAGAGTACCACAGGGTTCAGTCCTGGGTCCGCTCCTGTTTGGTATCTACTTCTCTGAAGTGCAGGCCAACACAGAAGGTCTTTAGCTAACAAAGTTTGCAGATGACTGCAAACTAGGAGCCATAATCATAACTCCTAACGATGTGGACAAACTACAAAAGGGCCTCACTGAGACAGATACCTGGTGTCAAAGCCATGGCCTGAAGCTCAATGCCAAAAAGTGTATTGTCATCCCTTTTGGTAAAAACTCTGTACCCATGAACTACCACATAGCTGGTAGTCTACTTAATGCCAAAAATGTGATAAGAGACCTTGGGACACAGGTGGACAGTAGTCTCTACTTTGATAATCACATTGCCACAGTGGTTAAGAAATCCTTCTATGTGGCTCATCTCATCACAAAAGGATTCTCATCCAGAAAGAAAGAAGTCATTGTCCCCCTCTATTCATCACTCATTAGACCCATTATAGAGTACAACGCCCCTTTTGGTATGTACCTCACAAGACATCTACAACAACTGGAAAGACCACAGAAATATCTCACAAAGAGGATTACTGGCCTCAAACAGATGCCCTATGCAGACCATCTCAAAAAACTACAGCTTTACTCCATCGCATATTGCCTACTCAGGGGCGATCTCTGCCTAACATACAAAGCTATGTCAAACCCAGAGCTGTTGGACATGCTCCACTTAAAGAAATCCCAATCCCTCCGAGCTACACGCTCTAGGGACCTAAACCTTGTCACCACAGTAAACAGAACATGCTGGAGGGAAAGATTCCTGTCCCAGAGACTTCCCATACTCTGGAACAGACTACCTACCTATGTCAAACAGAGCTCCTCATTAGCACTCTTCAAGAAAAATCTTGATGATTGGATGGGAAATGGGAAATTCACTCCGGGAATCACTTCTGTGGCTCTGCTTGACAGGGTCACAGGAAAATAATTTTCTTGGTTGGCGAAAGCCGGGGTACATTTTTTGGCTAGGCTTGTATGGGCCCTAGGGCAGATAGCCTAGTACCTACCTATGAACCTATGAACCTATGAACTTCCTTCACCTTTCCTTAAAACTTTTATCTCAAATATTGGTTCAGAATTGGATAAGACAGTACATTTATGTTTTACCTAATGTACAATGCCCTATATATTAAGGCATCTATATTAAGGTATCTAGATTATTAAAACAAAAGGAACTTATATTTACAGATGTATGACTAAATATCTCATATACTGATGTAGAAAATAATGATATATTAATATTTAACAATGATAATATAATAAAAATTAAAATGCCTTTTTGCAAAGTATGTATAAAAACCTTTGTACCTTTTAATGTTAACAGAGCTTTATATGCTGACAAGTCTCCCTTCCCTTTGTAATACTGTATTAGGGGTGTATTAAGGATTTTTGAAACTGTATACAAACTTTTACATCAAAGTACACCGACTTCCAGAATGTAGCCCTTACGCCTACCCCTGCATTCACAAAAGCAGATGTTTAAATGGAAGTATATTAAGTATGTTTTATAAACTTTATCAATGTGATTAGAGGACTTTTTTTCTTTTTGGTCCTCAGATTTAGCCTGGGAAGAGCCAAATAGGGGACTGCCCTGGGTGCTTGACAGCCTAACTACATCTCTGTTAAACTGATTAGTATTTCTTCTTCCATTAATAGAAAATATACTAAGGCTTTTTCATGTTACCTTCTTAAAACAAACAATTGAATGTTAAAACCACTTCCAGGAAATAACAGATTTTCAATGCAAATAACCTGTCTTCAACATTAAATAAAACTCTTTTATTCAGCCACCTCCCATCATCAGATCTGCTTTGTTTCAAACTCTTTCATCAAACAGGAGGTCAGCCATTCAGTTTTTCCATCTTAGATTCCTGACATTCTGACCACTGCTTCAAATCCATTACTACCTGCTTCTTAGATCAGTTCAAAGGCACAATCATTGTTTGCTACAGTGAACTTCGGGGCTCATAACTTACGCCGGCACCAACCATTCAAATAAAGAAGATATGAGGTAGCTCTGATTAGAGGGCCTAATGTTTCCATTTAGTTCAGAGATTCATAACTTGTCAGGTTAAGACAGGTTAATTTGTCAAGATTTACCACCATAACCCCATGTTAACACTTATTACTTCCAATATGAACATTTCATTTTTGAAGGGATTTAATGAGTGGGTTCACTTGACTGTTATGGGCAGCTTATTCCATAATCTTGGAAGGTGTTTACCTGGAAATCCACTTAATTCAGTGACACCAGATATGTTATGATGATCTAATGTTGCAAATGGCAGTGCATAAGCATATCTGTTAACTAGAGAAAAAGAAAATGAAATGAAAAGTTTAGCTAGCTAAATAATAGAAATATGAAGGGGGAAGAACAAAATAGCTTATAAATTAGTTTACAAATTAAAGAGATCTCACACACACACACACACACACACACACGCACACGCACACACACATAAGTAACTAAATGTATACTGTGCCAAGTCTCGCCTTGGTCTACACTGAAGACAGCTGATGACCCAACACTAGCTCATATTTATCAGAAGCCTTTCATCCAAGCAGGCTATGATGTAATAGTTATACGTCTGTATTTGAACTACATGAATGGACTTTGCATTGATCCAATTTAAATTACATCTGGGGCCTGGCAATGAAATGCAAGTTAAGCTGTCATTTGAATTGACTAATTTGAATTGCCTGTTCTGTTCCATGCTGAAGATAAACAACTTAAGGCTCTACTGCCCCTAACTTAACTATACTAGGCCATGGACCCCTATCACATTGTCAATAGTGCAGAAAGTAATACAACCAGAAAATTCGCTTTCATACTCACATTACACTTTTGCCTTATCCCACGTGCCATTTAGAAAATGTTTCACATAACTAATAAGTTGCTCTTAGATGAGCAATAATTTACATAAAGAATTATGTGTAAATGGGTTTTGTAGGCTGTTAGTTTACAAAATATGAGACCCAGTCTTGGCTAATTAAACAGTCCCCCAGATTATCTATACCTTGCACGGCGTGCAAGATTGGTGCAGGAGTTCCAGCAGGCAATAAGTCTGCCGTGTGATCCAGAACAGCCTGCAGGGGTGTGCACGAGCGCTCCTGCACTAATCCTGCACAGACTAAGCCCCTGTATGCAAATCACCCTATTTGCAGGAGAAATCCATGCAAATAAGGTGATTTTGCAATCCAGGAAGCTTGCAGCCGGCCGTGCAGGACTAGTGCAATCTGCAGAAATGTACTCGGTTAGTAACCAAGTACATTTCTGCAAAATCCAAAACGGAGCTATGACAGCTCCAAATAAAGGCTGCATATCATGTAGTAAGCATGCCAATGGTCAAATATAAGGCAATTGGCATTGCAAACATTGAAAAAAATACAAAAATCAACTTTTTTTTTTTTGCCGATCTCGGCTGTTTAAGTGTAGGGCAGCGGCGCGCAAATGGGATCGGTGGAAAATAACAAAATAAACCTAAATTAAGCATTCTAAATAAAATCAGTATTCTGCCATGCAAGTCAATGGTAGGCTGAAGACAACATGGCCAGTGAGTAGTGGTTGCTAAGGTGTGGGGGGGGGGGCTCAGTGTGAGACATGTAACTCTGCATTAGCAGGCGATCCCATGCAAATGACGGGAATGATAGTGAATCCCAGTTTTCCACAGCATGTGAGTCAGGTCCCAACAGTGCAAGAGTAGGAATAGTTTGGTGCAAACCTAGAAGTTAGGTGACATCACGGGGGGAGTGTCATGCATACTGTATGCAGATTGGTGCCCTGTGGCTCGGGTTTGCTCCTAGCTTAGCACAGCTAAGCTAGGGGGTGTGTCTGAATCTGTCTAGCACTCTTTACATTGCTTAAGTGGGTTTTAAAGGAAGAAAATGAAAGTTAAACCAGGAAATAGCAGCACTGTGCACATTTGAGCACTCTGTTTGCGCGGCGCACACCTGAGCTTAAACAGGAAAGCAATGGGAAGGGAAAACAGCAGTAGGAAGGCAATCAAGGAGAACTAGCATAGCTGGCAGGTGAAATGTATCAGAATCAGCCAATTACACAGGCAGCAGACCAGCCCAGCCCAGAACACTACTATAAACTATGCAAACACCTTCCCCTCTGGTTTTTGCCTCACTCTACACCACTGGTGTAAACAAGCGGGGATCTTTTAACACTCACAACAGCAAAATGATAGGGGCTGCAATAGCAATCATACAACAATTTGTGGAAGAGGCTGATGGTAGTGAGGATGTGAATGCTGTTGACCAACCCACAGTGAGGAGACGGAGAAGAGTGAACAGACCCAGGGTAACCTACCAGAGGCTACATGAGCTGGAGATAGTGGAGCGGTATAGGGTGGACAGGGACCTCCTACAGCAAATTGTTGAGCAGTGCTAGCCATGCCTGACACACAGAACTAACAGAGGGGAACCCATCCCAGTGGATACCAAAGTATGTGCAGGCCTACAAATACTAGCTACAGGTACCTTCCAAAGGCCAACTGGGGATATGATGGGGATTTCATAGGCATCAGCATCCAGGGTACTGTACTAGGTCCTGGATGCCATGTCAGCACATGTCGGTGAGCACGTATATTGCCCAAACACCCATGAGGCCTTGGCCAGCAATATGCAACTGTTCCACCAAATAGCAGATTACGCTGAGGTAGTGGGTGCTATAGACTGCACAACATATGCATCAAATCACCACCTGGTGAGCAGAGTAAGGTCTACATCAACCTCAAGGGCTTTCACTCCATCAACTGTCAAGTTGTGTGCGATGCCCAGGGCATAATAATGAATGTGTATGCTGGCTGCCCTGGAAGCTATCATGATTCTCACATCTGGCATCTGACGCAGCTGTACCAGAGATTGGCCAATGCGGACATCCCTGACGGTCACCTAGTGGGGGATGCTAGATATGGTCTGGAGTCGTGGCTGATGACACACATCAGAAATGCACTCAAGTCATGGTTCTGGTGCCTGGACACATCTGGTAGAGCCTTGCAGTACTCACCAGTTACATGTACCCTGATTGTCCTTGTATGTGCCATGCAACACAATATGATCCTGCAGAAACAGCTGCAGCAGGAACAGCATGGGACAGGGCCACACAGCCCCCCACCATTGCCAAGGCCTGCACAGGCACAGAGTGACTTAGAGGAGGAACCACCTGAGCCTGCTCCAGTAGGCAGAAAGAGGCATGTCCAGTATGCCCTGGCCTTGGCAAAGAGGCAATGCATAGCACATACACTGACACAGGAGGGACCCAGTGAATAACACCTCTCTCTGACTCTTACATACAGTAAAAGGATGCCAAACATTACACTACCTGTGCTTAACCATGTGTAGGGAGTGTGCTATGTGCATCTGACATAGGCATCCCTGCAGTACCACCCCTCAATACTGGGACTCCCACAAGGTAAATGACTCACACATGCCAGTCAGGGGGGTTCACATACCCAACAACAGTCACAGCCAGCAGGGAAGGTGTAGACAAACACAAACAAAGGCTGTGCTGTATCCTCTGAATGAGGCTTATGGGTAACCCCCCCCCAGGCCTACACAAACAGACTACAGCAGGTCAGGCAGTGGGATGTCAGTTCTGAAGGGTAGAAAGTCAGAAACTAATATGTAGGTAAATAAAAGTAAGATCTGTAGTACATGGTATGCCTCTAGTCAGCATGATAAGTTCTTACTATAGCATGAAATGGAGCACCTGACATACCAGTACAGTCCTAGCAATTGTGTACAAGTGTCAGGTGTGCCCCCCCCATCCTACATAGAAATGTAATAACAGTCAGGTGTGTCCCCCAATCCTGTGTAGAAATGTAGAAATAGTCAGGTGTGCCCCCCACATCATACATAGAAATGTAGTAACAGTCATGTGTGCCCCCTCAGTCCTGTGTATAAATGTAGAATTAGTCAGGTGTGCCCCCCATCCTATGCAGAAATGTAGCAACAGTCAATGCCAAATGATCGACAGATATCCTGCAGAGATAGCATGCTACCTGTACTTGTGCAACACAAAGGTCAGCACATCAGTACAAACTACCTGGACTGAATCCACACATTCAATACAGATGGGCATACTGGGCATGCTCGCACACTTAAACACATGAAGGCCATGTCTGCAAACACCAGTGGACCACACATATCTGGCAGTCACAGATGTTAGTGCAGACACTCCTCAGTATGCACCACTCATGCTTTGCACACACAGTGGATAGGAATACAGGCATATATGTAAGGACAACACACTATAATAAGCCAAAGGTAGACATACATAGATGTGTGGAAGAGGGTGACTGTGACAAGGAGCCATCCAAGCCTGTCCCACCCAGCACACAGCCAAAGGGTCACAACCACACGAGGGTCAGATATCACTCACTGCAGTTACTTGACACTGGTATCTGTTAGCATTACAGACTATGTGGTGCACATGCTAGCTGTGCAACATGACTGTATGACTGTACAAGGAAGTAGTCATCTAGCAGCTGTATACACGTACCTGTGAAATATGACCCTGTTTGGGCCCGTATGTGATGTGTCAACCCCTAGATGAATGAGTTATGGCCTATGCACACACACTGCCCTCCCCATAGCCCTATTATGACAAGCATGCTGAGGTCATCCACTGTGAAATACACCTTTGGGAGAGTTGTACCCAGTAATCTCTGTGGTGCATCCCATAACTGCGTACTGCTGTAGTGTGATAAACTAGTTAGGTAGAAGTTCTAATCCCAGACTTGGCAACTGTGTGTGCATGTGTGCGTGTGTGCGTGTGTGCATGTGTGCGTGTGTGTGTGTGTATGTGTCTGCCTGACTCTGTCTGTGTAGAGAGCAATGCTTTTTTGGGTAGTCACACTCCCTACAATTTGAATGCTCTACTTTGGCAAGGCTGCTGATGTCATCCACCTAGAAATACACCTCTGGGAAGATTGTAATCCAATAATCTCTGTAGCGTGTGCCATAACTGCATACTGCTGTCATGTGATAAACTAGTTAGGTAGGAGTTCTAATCCCAGACTTGGCAACTGTGTGTGTGTGTCTGTGTATCTGTCTGACTCTGTGTAGAGAGAAAAGCTTTTTAGGGTAGTCACACTCCCTACAATATAAATGCTCTACATTGGCAAGGCTGCTGATGTCATCTACCTAGAAATACACCTCTGGGAAGGTTGTAGCCCAGTAATCTGCGTAGCACATCCTATAACTGTGTACTGCTGTAGTATGATAAATGAGTTAGGTAGGAGTTCTAATCCCTGACTTGGCGAGTGTATGTGTGTTTGTATGTGTGTCTGTTTGACTCTGTCTGTGTAGAGAGCAATGCTTTTTAGGATAGTCACACTCCATAAAATTTGAATGCCCTACTTTGGCAATCCTGCTGATGTCATCCAATGTGAAATACACCTTTGGGGAAGGAGTTCTCCAGTAATCCCCATGGTGCATCCTATAACAGCTCCATGCTGTAGTCTGATATAGACCTCTGTTAGGGGTTCTATACCCACACATGTCAGCTGTGGATGTTTTGTGTGTGTTATACTGTCTTTGTATGGAGCAATGCATTTTAGCCTAGCCACACTCCATACAATTCAAATGCCCTACTTTGGCAATCCTGCTGATGTCATCCAATGTGAAATACACCTTTAGGGAAGTTCTCCAGTAATCCCCATGGTGCACCCTATAACAGCTCCATGCTGTAGTGTGATATAGACCTCTGTTAAGGGTTATATACCCACACATGTCGGTTGTGGATGTTTTGTGTGTGTTATGATGTCTGTGTAGGGAGTAATGCATTTTAGCCTAGCCACACACACTCCATACAATTTGAATGCCCTACTTTGGCAATCCTGCTGATGTCATCCAATGTGAAATACATATTTGGGGAAGAAGTTCTCCAGTAATTCCCATGGTGCATCCTATAACAGCTCCATGCTGTAGTGTGATATAGACCTCTGTTAGGGGTTCTATACCCACACATGTTGGTTGTGGATGTTTTGTGTGTGTTATACTGTCTGTGTAGGGAGAAATGCATTTTAGCCTAGCTACACACACTCCATACAATTTGAATGCCCTACTTTGGCAATCCTGCTGATGTCATCTAATGTGAAATACACCTTTGGGGAAGGAACTCTCCAGTAATCTCAGTGGTGCGTACTATACCTGCATAGTGCTGTAGTGCAATAAACTAATTAGGAAGGAGTTCTAATCCCAGACATGACAGGTGTGTGTGTATATGTGTGCGTGTGTGTTTGTGTGTGTGTGTGTGTGTGGGGGGGGGGGTCTAACTCATATCCTGTGTGGAGGTGGCTGTGAGTGTGTAACACCTGGGCCCAATGTGGAGCGGGTTTTGCAAATTTCTTATATGGTGGCCCTAGTATATATCACAATGTCCACCATACAGGGATAACAGATGTGAAATAGCTGAGAGGCTGGGATGCAAATCCATACCCATACATGTGATAGCAAGGCCGGCCAAATACAGTTAGCAACCCCAGTATTACCCAGAGCACACCCTCAACTCATGTATTACACACACACACACACACACACACACACACACACACACACACTTGCCTAAGCAACAGCCAATATGTTGGTAGTATGCTGCATATTGCCCACTGATAGTAACTATGGAGTGATTGCAGTGGGCTACAGAGGGCATGGCATCCTGTCCATCTGTCCAATAGGCACGTACATGCAAACAGTGCACCTTCCCCATGTTCCCCACTGGTCACCTGCAACACCTGTGGTGCCATCAAATGTGACCCACAAAGGACATACCATGCCTGAAAACATGCCCTGTATGGGCAGATGCCACTGACACCAGGGAATGCTGTTAGCATGCTATCAATGTAAGTGCAGGGTAAACCTGCTGTCCATTACCAGTTTCCGCCACTGGAGGCCAAGACTGGCACATCTGATGATAATCTGTGTACACAACATGGGCCAGACACCCCAGGTACAGCTGCACATGTCACTGCCCATGCATGTGGGAGGTGTGCACATCCCAGACACTGTCCATGTCATGGACTAAGGAAGACATACATGGCAGGCAATGCACAGCATTGGCCACATGCAATAGTCACCCAGGTGACTGGATGGCGGATACAATACCTATCTGTGTGGGCAAATGCAGAAACTACAGCCCTGAGCCACAATGCAGACCATTGTCATGTGGCCTGATGCCAAGGTATACCCATCACCTAGCCTTGTATAGCCATTTGGCACAGTCGACCACCACAATCCCATGCAGAAATGCACCCATGCATGTCAGTACTGGCACCCTATGTGTTTGTGTGTGTTGTATGATGCGTATGATCACATCCACACTCACTACAACCACTACTGGCATACTGGAGCATGCTGTCTGATGTCAGACACCTCCTCATACCCTTTTCCCATATAACCTCCATATGACCCATGTGGTGCATATGATACCTGCACAGTAATGTGTTGTGGCAATCTCACTAGTGATGAGTTGTATTCCTGGCCCTGCCAAGTGTGTTAATGTGTGTGCATACCTGCGAAAGCATGGCTGTATTGATGCTGGCACCTGTTCATGTAGACAGGCATATGTACTACACCTTCCATATAGCTACCATATCCCTGTTGCAGATGTCACTCACCATCACATATATGTTCTGAGGGTTCCACAGCAGGCAACCTATGTGGTGCATCGAATAACTGCATAGAACTGTGATAGCACTACATAGTCATCAGGGGTTTGATACTCTCTGCTGGTAGGTGTGTGGCACAAACATCCGGAAGTTTTACTCTCCCATCCCTCCCTGACTTGTCTTTGCCTCTGTCTGCCTCTCTCACTCCCTCACTGGTGGATGTGGAGACCTACACCTGCTTTGCTTAGGCAGCAGCTTGTGTATTTTAAGTGATGCTCATGATCAGCTGATGGCCTCTGCATGAATGTTAGCCCTCCCCTAGCTGATTGCATGTGGAAAAGCTGTGGTAACATTCTCTTAGCCAATTTCATGGAAACACACTCCAGTATCTAGGAACATCATCTTGGTGTTGGGCCTTTTCATTAACTGTGAGTAGGAACTCGATCTGTTGTTTGGCAAACAGCATCTCAGATGGATTGGGGATTTACCTCTAACAACATACATTGTGGAAACGGGCCAACGCACAGGAGGGGAATGTGCTTGACCTGACTACAGACTAAGTGCTGCTATACTGCATTCAGAGTAATGTTGGTTTAACAGGGTGTGTGTGGATATGGCTGTCCTACATGTTTTAATACCTGCCATGTCAGTTCTATGTTTATGAGAACTCCCCATCTGTAGGGTCATCTGCAGACTGGGCAGTGTGTGATGCCTTTAGTTTCATGTGTTACCTACAGAGCATCTATCTGTGAACTGCAGAAGGTAGTGTGAGGATTGCAGTCTGTAGATAGTGAAAGCCGTGGCAGTTACTGAGTTTATATCCCCTCATAGGACATATGTTGTGACAAACCCTGTCACAACAGTAAATGTATGAGGTTATCACAGCAACATGTCAATATTGGCCCTCTGTATGTGCTTCCAGCCACAACTCTGTCAACCTTTGTACATATGTCATGCATTAAGAGATGCATATGTGCTGTACACCATAATTAATGTCATCATATCTGATAACACGTCAGTGAGATATCAGACTGCTCCACATGTTATGTACAGTAGGGGTTATATTTGCTGACATAACCTGGACATTCTGTGGTTGTTTGTAGAGTACTGAGGTCTGTGTACTTATGGTGAATGTCGTCCATGTGTGTATTGTTAATATGTACTTTGGTAGATGTCATTGTTCTAGGTCCTGTCCTATCTGATGTTACATGCTGCTCCACTGTATGTTACTGTATTGGCGTACATGTTTGTAGGGCCATACACACACATGTCCCATACCACAGACAGGCATCAGACCACACTGTGTAGTGGCCCAGTATATGTAGGGTTAGTGTGTGAGTGACATATATGAGGATGGCGTTGAACAGATAGTCCATATACTGTAATATTATGCTAGCTTACCATATGTGGCTGTAGCTGTGTTCACATTGGTTGTGGTTATGCACTTTCACACAGGTATATCTTACTCTGTGCTGTGACATGCCTGTAGAGCCTGCTGTATACGCAGCTACATGTGCATTCCCCCATAGGAGATGTAGGCCAGTGCTGAGCCAGTCTGCCTGTAGCCTGCACAGTGCTTTGTTACATGCCTAACAGCTTACTGTACTTACCCAGTGAGATGTCATGTCCAGATACTTGCCAGATGTACTGCTGCCGGGCCTCCCTTAACAGTCATGCATGTCATACAGAGCAGTGGGATGCTGTATAGATGTATGTCAAAATCTAGTGGGTAGTATGTGGCCATGGCACCTCTGTACTAGCAGTTATTATGTGTCAGGACAGACAGGGGTGTGTGAATGCATAACCTATGGAGGCGAATGTCTACCAGTCATTATGTGTTATACCCATCTACATGGCTGCTAACATCCATATTGTCAGGCTTGGTTCACATGTTCTGCACTAAGGGGTTCTGTGTATACCTCTGGACTGTACAGAGTGTGTCAGAATGTCCACATATATTGCCCAATATCCCTGTTGTAGACCACAGGAGCATTACGTTCTTGCAACGGTACTGTACTATGATGTATTAGGATGTCTGTCAGTAGCCAATGGCGCACATGTGAAAAGCAGATGTGACCTCCCACACATACCATGTCCGTAAAGACAATCCCTATTACAGTAGCAATAGTCTACTAATATACCTGCTATGCATACCTGACATATCCTTGCACTACGACAATGGGACTATAGGGGTTGAGATAAGGTGACTCTCCATGTTCAGGACATATGGTGAAAATATATGTACATATGATAATCTATATAGATAGTTACACATGTACATATTTACATATATAGATGGGTATGTATATGTACATAGATATGCATATACACAAACATATATATATATATATATATATATATATATATATATATATATATATATATATATATATATATATATATATACAGAGCAGTATATGTCTACACATATACAGATAGTGATACATATGCACATATACGCATACCATGCTGCCATTCCTGCTGGCAGTCCATTGCTGTTGTATCCCCCACACATACGGTGGGGCTGGGGCCATATAAGTGTGGGCTTCACCTACACAATACATGTGTGCCCATATGCACTTCAGAGGCCAGTGTATGCAACAGTGGTATATAGCCCTGTATTATTGAGTCTGGGGGGGATGCACCATACATAACCTAGGCTGTTACAAAATGTGGAGGTATCAGGGGTGAGCTGCCATAAGGTATCTGGATGTACAGTACCATATATTTCACCTATCTTGACATTACTTACATAAAGTGGGTTACTGCAGGCCTACTGCCTCCTGCCATACAGACTGTTCTGTTTGTCAGTGTGCCTGTGATGGTGTCAGTTATGCCTTGTTATGTAACAGTTACATCCCATTTGGTCAACTGAAGTCTTTACCACCTAGTGATTGTGTACAGAGGGTAGATAGAGGTTGATGAACTATACACCTGCATTACTTACTGTTGATTGTGTGGTAGCTTGTGGCCCAGTCTGTCTTTACTAGTGTATGATTTGAAGGGCTTGGCCTGGACAGCAACAGCTGTGGACCTTTCCAGACTACTGTATTAGTATAACTGTTTCACAGTTGCATTACTCTGTTTATATGGATGTCAGTGTCTGAAAAGCTATATGACATGGCATGTAAATCCGTAATAGTACACAACTAAAGGTTTTCCATTTCTGTAAACCTGTGTGTGGGGTTTTATCCTATGACCTCTCTGTGGGTATATGTTGCAGGCAACAAATGTCATTTGTATGGTTGGCTCATCCAGTGTCCAGTTGTTAGGGTGTTAATTGTAAAACCACGTAACAAGGATGTCCAGGTCACCAGGAGAAATAGCCAACAGTCAATCAGCTTACAACAAACTTGCACCAAAAAATTCCAAGGCGAAAGAATAATCCAAAAACGATTTAATGATAAGAACAAACGAAGATGACCTAGGTTTCGTTCAGTAACGAACTTCTTCAGATAACAATCATCAAATGCCACCCTCCTTAAATATACATTACCCTACGCTTAATTGGATCAATTAAGCGTAATTATACCAATAAAGTCAGTGAATCTATTTAAACACACAGTATCAAATTATAGGTAAAAGATACCAAAAATCCATTAAAGCCAAATCTTACTGCTTAGCACATATACATAAACTGTACAGATAACATTAAAAATAAAAAATATATATATAAAAAAACATTGATAATAAAAAATATTAAATGAATGAACTATAAGATGAATAACTAACTAACTAACAAGTGCATGAATGGTTACTATGAACATTACTTATGCATTGTGTTGACACAAACTATCTACCTTTTGCCATAATACTTTTCAACACTGGCTTAATGGTACAACACTCATTTAGCCCTGGTGTATTACATGCGTCTAAAAGTACCTGCCATTTTAATTCATAAATGTCCAAATCAAATATTGTAACCCTACCTTGTGCATCATACACTACATTCTGTATAATACAAAACTTAGGGTGTTAATTGTAGGCATAGTGGCTGTTCGATATTGTGTGCACCTACTACATAAGTATCTTACTGTACATATCTCTGCGTGTGTATGTGTAGTCACATGTATATTTATATATATATATATATATATATATATATATATATATATATATATATATATATGTATATCTGTATCTGCATATATGTGTCTGTGTATATGTACCCTGGGGAAGTTGATAGCTTCCACATTTTACATTTCCTATGGGAGCCAGACTGTACTGCCTGATATCTTGCCAATACCAGTCTGGCATCATATAGGTGGGATGTAGTACTGTTAACATCTTGTGCCCATGTCATGTCAGGGCCCGGTTATGGGATCTGCAACACTTGGTAGTGTATTGCAGGGCAGACGTGTTTGGCTGTGGGGGGCGGGGGTGGGTATACCTATTTGTACAAGACATATATTGTTTGGGGCCTCTCAACCCCCTTAACGGTGCGTGTGGACATATATGATTTAGTTAATCTCCCATTGATATCTACACATGTATGTCCATATATACCTGTATAGATATATATATATCTGCCTACATATATATAACTATGTCCTTATATACCTACAGATATATATCTCTTACATATATGTAACTTGCTGTGTATATGTAGACATATAGGTCTAGACATATATATGTGCTGATGCAGGCATTTGCATTCATATATGTTTATATATATATATATATATATATATATATATATATATATATATATATATATATATATATATCACTCTACATATGTAGATATGTTGTATCTGTTTAGATATTAATATAGTTACACACACACACACATACATCTAAATGTTGGAATACATTCTGTGTACTGTTTAATAACTGGGCTGGATGACATCAGGATTATGTATATCTGGCATTGCTTAGTGGTAAATCACTGTCTATGGTGTGCAGAGTCCTGGGTTTGAGCCTTGCAGAGGCTGTTTACTTTGTTGCTGGGCAGAACACGGGCTGTTGGATACAGAGCAATTAAGGCACTTTAAAGCAGTTGTAAGCGGGTTTGTGCAGGTTTGCGTGAAGGTAAGCACTGATTCATACAGTTTCCTATACTCAGTTTGCTTCTAAATTGTTTACCCAGTGTAGGCATTGCTTACTCCCACGCAAACAAGCTTAGACCCGTTTACTGCTGCTTAAAAGTGCTTACTCCCACTTACCCCCACGCTAATATCTTTAAAAGAAGACAAATGGGTTGATAGGAAAGTGGTGAAAAAGTGGCACAAAGAGGGAAAGACAGTAGGGAAAATAGCTAGGGATGTGCTGGAAGGGTGTAGGGAAGGTCCATAGCTGCCCATTTCTTCTACAGCAACAGCTGTGCATATACACTGAATTTGGAGGTGAATTTGGACACTCAAACCCCTGAGAGAGGGCTGAGGACAACAATAATAAGTTGTGATGCCAATTAGACTGGAATACATGTGTCCAGTGGACACGTGTGCAAAATGGACAGCTATCTATGTGGCGAGATTATTTTGTGGGAACAGATTGCCCTTTTTTTCAGGTGAGAGTGGGATGTTGGGGAGGGGTAGTAGGTATATTTGGGGAGGTAGATTGGGTAGGTTAACAGACAAACAAGACGCATACAGGGGCAGTATATGACACATGTGGGGGGTAAACACCTTGATGAGGAAGGGTGTTGGGATATCGGAAGCCAGCAAGACCCCTAGTGGTAATAGTGGGACTGAGGTCCCAACCCATGGGCAGTCACCACTGCACCTTCACAGCCCCGAAGATGGCTGTGCTAGGGGCTGAGCCGGAGATCCAGGCTGACTCTCTAATCATGACACACATCCCTCGAGCTGGTGTAGAAGATCACCAAACTGCTCGTTGATCGCTCTACGGACCATGACCCCAACATGGAGATGGGTGACAGGTGCCTGTCTGTGTCCATTTCCAGGGGGGTGAGCCCCATCCCCTGAGGCAGTTCCACCCGAAGGTGGTGCAGGACTAATGGACAAGTAGGTCTGGGGTTGGGCCCCAGACATACTGGTGCCCGGTGCCACGGCCAGCTGACGTGGGACAGGTGGGTCCACTGGGACTGGCCTTCCTAAGTGTGCTATAGTGTTCAGATTTCAACATCATATATGGGTTAGTAATAGTCAACACATTCCAGGGTTAGGTATAACAGCATGCATAGATATTCCCAATAACCCAGACACCATATACGGAACAGTTGCATAGCAAATAGAACACATGCATATATGGGACCACAGTGGTAATAAGAACAGCATGCAGGTGCATTGATGACACTATGCCACCAATGTTGGGATTATTCAATATAGCACATGCATGGGAACCATGAAAATATTTATCAAACAAATGGACATTATCAGAGTCATTACATACCAGTTGGGGTGAGTATGTTGATTATTGTTAGAGATATGGTGGGGGGGGGGGAGAAAGGTGTCAATTAACAACTAGTATATTCCTGTACATTACTTTGCTAGTCAGTGCTGTTATCTGTACCTTACAAGTCTTACTACACTACCCTATAGCCTTAGTTTAGTCAGTGATATGGCTGTCGTCATCATTACACATGAACTGTTTTTTCCTGCAGTATACACCTCTTACCTGGTATACCTGTGGAGGGAATGCTTGTTAACATTAACTAACTGTTTCTACACATGCTCCCAGATTCTGGGTTGTTGTTTTGCACATAGCTATCCAACTCTTTCTGCACAGACTCTGGCCATGTGTTGACCACAAGCTGGTGTGCCTGGACATATCTTGAATATTGCCCTCTTCCTTTAGTGACTTGACACACACATATACATGCTTTCCTATAAAGTTTTATTATGTAGCACAGTGTGGGTGACAGTGACCAGTGATACTTTATTATTCAGAGAAACTGCAACACTGACAATTAGGTACATAGGTTCATAGGTAGGTACTAGGCTATCTGCCCAAAGGCATTTATAAGCCTAGCCAGAATGTGTTGGCTTTTGCCACCTCCTTAGATTAGTTCCCTGTGCCTTTGTCCAGCAGAGCCACTGAAGTGATCCCTGGGGTAAAGTTTCTGTTTCCCATCCACTCGTCAAGGTTTCTTTTGAAGAGTGTTAGTGAGGAGCTCTGCCTAATGTAGATTGGAATCTTGTTCCAAAACATGGGAAGTCTCTGGGACAGGAAACTATCCCTCCAGCACATCCTAGTTATTGTTATGGTGAGGTTTAGATCCCTAGAGTGTGTGGCTCGAGCGGATAAGCTTTTCTTTAGGTGGAGCATGTCCATCAATTCTGAGTTGGACATGGCCTTGTATTTTAGGCAGAGATCACCTCTGAGTAGGCGTATACAACCGAGTACAGCTGGAGTTTCTTCAGTCGAGCTGCATAGGGCATCTGTTTGAGGCCAGTGATCCTCTTGGTGAGGTACTTCTGTGGTCTTTCCAGCTGTCGCAGGTGTCTTGTAAGGTACATCCCGAATGGGGCATTGTACTCTATGATGGGTCTGATGAGTGATGCATAGAGGGGCTCAATGACCTCTTTTGATCTGTATGTGAACCCTTTTGTGATTAGGAGGGCCACATAGAAGGATTTTCTAACCACTTTGGCAATGTGATTATCAAAGCTGAGATTACTATCTACTTGAGTCCCCATATCCCTTATTACATCTGCGTGTTTAGGGGACTACTACCTATGTGGTAGTTTGTGGGTACTTTGTTTTTTTCCAAAAGGGATGACTATGCACTTTTTGGCATTTAGCTTGAGGCCATGATTTTGACACCAGGTATCCGTCTCAATAAAACCCTTTTGGAGGATGCCTGTGTCAGCCAGAGAGTCAATTATAGCCCCTAGTTTGTAATTGTCTGTGAACTTGGTCTGCCATAGTCCTCCTGTGCTTGCCTGTACCTCTGAGAGGTATATGCCAAACAGGAGGGGTCCTAGGACTGAGCCCTGGGGAGCACCACTTGTAACCAGTTTAGAGTCGGACCTAGCTCCCCCAACCTTCACAGTGTGGGTTCTGTCCATGAGCCAGTTGTCAACCCATTTTGTGACATATGGGTTTATGTTCAGGCTGGTGAGCTTGTCTATAATACCAAAATGGGGAATGGTGTCAAAGGCCTTAGTGAGGTCTAGGTAGGCTGTTGTGTACCACCTTTCCCACATCTATAGCCTTGGTAAATGGCTCAAAGAAGTCCACCAGGTTTAGGAGGCATGATCTGCTCTTAACAAAGCCGAACTGGGAAGGGTCCAGTGTTTGAAGGTTCCCAATGTCTCTGTTAATGAGTTCCATGATGATGTACTCGATAGCCTTGCAGACCAAGCTAGTCAGGCTTATAGGGTAATAGTTGCCAGGGTCTGTTGTGGCTCTAACTTTGTGGAGCAGAATAACCATTGCTGTGTGCCACTCTATGGGTATGTAGCATGTGGAAAGGCTGAGTTTGAACAGTGTGTTTAGGTGAGGGGTTAGTTTGTCTTTGAGCTCGTGTAGGATGCAGCCTGGGACACTGTCTAGTCCCACTGATGCTGTGTTTTTGGCTTTGGAGAGGGCTGTTTTAACCCGAGTGTCTGTGATTTCAGGGAATCTACATTCTTCTGGTATGGTTATGGTCCCTTTTGGGGGTGAGAGGGGGGTGAAGTTTGCTCTGAACCTGTCTGCCAGGATGTTGTTGATATTGGTCAGGTCAGTGTATTTTGTGCCATTCTGCACTAACTCCGAGCAGATCTGAGCATTGCCACTTAGATTCTTGACATAGCTAAAGAATGCCTTGTGGTTATCTTTGGAGTCCTTGGCAATTTTTGTTTCAAAGCTCGCCTTGGATGATTTTATGAGGGATCGTAGTTTTTTGCTGATACTGATCAGGGATGTCTTCCCTACTTGGGATTTTACTCTTTTCTGTACTAGTTTCTACCTTCTATTGTATACCTTGTTTATGGCAGGAGTCCACCAGACTGGTTTCCTTTTCTTGGAGGAGTGAGTCTTGGTTTTGCATGGGATGGCATGATCCATGCATTCTTGTAGGTGCCCATAGAATGCATTAGTAAAGAATTTTGAAGCTTGGACCACGTTATCCTTCAGCATGGGGGCTTTGAAACTTTCCACCTTGGTCTTAAGTAACGTGAAGTTTGCTTTTGAAAAGTTTTTATGGTGGTTTCCTTGTCCGGGGGTGTGGGCAGATGTTATTTGTTTATGGTCAGATCTAACCAGTGAGGGGTTGACCTCTGGTGTGGAACACCGGTCGCCCATGTTGGTGATGACCAGGTCCAATATGTTTTCACCTCTGGTGGGAGTGTTGACCAGTTGAACCAGGGTGTTTGAGTTTATAAATTCTAGGAAATGTTGGGCAAGGGAGTTAGTACTTGAGTAGTTCTCCCAGTTAAAGTTTGGGTAATTGAAATTACCCAATATTAGGGTGTTTGGTAGGATCTTTATGTTTTCAAGTGTTTCCAAAAATGCGGAATGGGGGTCCTGGGACATGGTGGGTGATCTGTAGCACGCTACAATTTGAATTGCAGTTTTGCCCATTGTTAGTTGCACATGGATGATCTCTGAAGCATCGTGCTGTGCCACTAACCTGGAGGTGTGGGTATCCTTGATGAATATGGATACTCCCCCACCTTTTGTATTTTGGTTTGATTTCTGTGGCCGAAATGTATGGTATGAGTTGTAGTGCTGGGGTGCTCTCTGGAGCCTTAAATCAGGTTTCTCTTACTGCACATATATCGATTTTTTCCATACTGAGGAGTGCCTCGAGTGTATGCATTTTGAGGTTTAGACTTCTGGCATTGACTAGCATTAACCTCAAGTTTTTGTTACTTGTGCTATTTATGGTGCTGGGCTTGTCTTTTGAGCCTTTCCTAAAAAAGTTACTTTGGGGTGGCAAGAGCCTTGGCCAGTATTCGAAAGCCTAAGGGTGACAGGTGCAAGCCGTCTCTAGCGAAGCAGTGTGGCTTGTCAAGCATGTCATCCCAGGTGGACAGACACTGGATCCCCTTTGAATGACACCAGAAACTTAGCCGATTGTTGAAATCGAGAAATTTTTCTTTATACCATGGTATCATTCTTGGTGAGGGCAGGATGCTACTGAGGGTCAGGGTCATACCGGCTTGAGCTACGTGATCAGAGAGCTCTTCCATGTCTCTTTTCATGTAGTCCAGGGAGGTACAGCTCAGGTCATTCACACCAACATGGACAATGACAGAGTCATATTTGTACTTGTTCTGGAGTGACCTGAGTGCTTGTGTTATGTGGTGGATCCTGGCACCCAACAGGCAGCTAACAGTAACCATCTCCTTATTCAGCCTAGTGAGTGGAATGTCAGTGTGCCTGACTACAGAGTCACTTATTACTAGTACGTTGGGTATGTTATTTTGCCTTAAGGGCTGTGATTGCATGGCACACTGGTTTTGTGAAGTATGTGTTTCATGGTTTGTGTTGGGGGTGGAGGTTGCTTGGAGGTTTGCTTTGGAGGTCTCTGTTTGTTTTGCAGATTTTTATTTAGAGCCTCCGAGTATGTTTCCATGTATTTATGTGTGGTTTTTGCCGGTGTTGGTCTAATGGGTCTATGTGAGACTGGTGGTGCGATGCAAGTATTTCCCTTCTCCTCTTGACTGTCTGATCCAGTCTTTGGTTGAGAGAGCTTAGCCTCCAGTTTGGCTGTATAATTGCATCTCTTGCATGCATTAGTGTTTGGTGGTAGGAGGAGAGGGTTGTCTGTGTACATGAGGCAGTTGTAACATTGCCTCAAAATGCCCAGATTCACCAGTTGGTCTGGAGAGTACATGTGAAACTGCCCTTTGGACATGCCTGGATAGGTACAGTGAACTGTTTTACTGGATGGCTGGTAAGGTCGAATAGAGAGCCTTGTCCTTCTGTACAGTACGGGAGGGTCTAGTGCTAGGGTTTATAAGTGCTTGCTATAAGTTTTGAGCAAGTGCCGGGCTGAGAAATGAATGGCTTGAGTGCTTAAGTTGAAAGTTTGTCTAGTTCCAAGGAAAAAATTGAAGAGAAGACTTTGTGGAGCTGGGAATAGTTTTACCCTAGCTAACCGGCGCTGCCTGGTACGCAAAAGTGGGCAAATGCGGTATTTATAGCAGGGAAATGAAAGAGAGAAATTAGCCCAAAATGGCCAATAAACTACTAATTTTTGGGCTGCAACCACTCCTCCAGGGACAGATAGGCTGCTCAAAGCTCCCCTCTCTCACAGGTGAACAGAGAAACTTCCTTCTATCCAAGTAAGGTATGGGCAAACACAGAGATTTGTAACACAGTCCTGAATTCAGCACCAACCTGAAAACTGGACTATACTAGCTTTGAAAGGTGGGAAACAAGTATATATATATATATATATTTTTTTTTTCAGAAAATAAAGCAGTTACAATAAAAAAGCACTTTAAATGCACAGAAAAGGACACTTATTGTTATATATTGCAGATCAGAGCTGTAGTCAATGCCCCTAGTAATAAAGTAGGAAGAAACACAAATACAGTAAAAGCAGATGAATAAAGTGCAATTTTTTATATATATAAAACAATAGAAAACAAACTAATTTAAAAAATGTTACCCAATTAACCAGAAAAAAAAGCTCAAAACTGAGCCCTGTTCCAGCAGTCTTCAATCAAACAGGTTCTAACTCCTGCTACTAGGGTGCAGGGGAACCTTCTCCAAAAAAAAGATGGCCTGGATCAATGCTCAAGTTATACAAACAAAGCTAGATTCAGCAGGCCTGAATCTGGTCTATGCTACAGCAACAAGGCTCACCATTTTCTGAAAGAAACAGTTCAAATAAGCAGGCACAATAAGCCTGTGACCAGAAATTCCCAGCTCAGAAGGGCAGAATCTAACCTCTCCTCCCACAAGAGTGCAGACCACAAACCCTCTTAATGTAGAATAACTAGCCAGAAGGCCAAGTGCTTAAGCCTGAACTAATACACTTTTAGAATAGCTGACACTGGGCCTTCAAGTCAGCAATTCCCAGCTTAGAAGGATGTAAGCTACCTGTCCTGCCACAACAGTGCAGACCACAAACCTTCTTAATGTAAAACAACCGGTATGAAGTCCAAGTGCTTAAACCAAAAGACTTAGCATAACAGTTACAATTTAATCAGGCTACTACCGAGCAGTAATAAATGCAGCAGAATAAATAAAATTGAGTACTTTTAAGAAAAGCAAAATAAAGTGTGAGGAAACACAAATACAGTAAAAACAGATGAATAAAGTGCAATTTTTTTAAGTGCAAGGAGAGAGGAAGGAAGAACCTAAGTGGGTTGGCCTTCTCAAATCTTCTCTCTGTATTAAGTAGAGTATTCCCTACAATACCAGAGTAGACAGTACCAGTACAGGTTATAATGCTCTGTATTTCTCAGCACAGTGTTTGTATCCAATGTACCTGTGGGACTAATGTTTGTTAGCACTACCTGACTGTTACCACACAAAGTTCCGGATTACATATTAGTATTATGCACATACATCTCACTCTGTTACTGTACACACTCTGGTCACAGCTTGACAACATGGGAGTGTAGATAGGACGTATTTGAAATATTACTCTCCTAACCGTTTTAGGGGTTGCTGCAATGACAGGTGTGTTCTCATGATGTTTGACAATCACTTGTATTCCCTGTTTGCTGTCTACACATCTGGGATCATCCCACAGACTTATCAGGGGGATAGGGGGACAGGCAGCAGATAAGGGCACATATACTGGACATTCTGGCCTCATCTGTACAGTTGTGGGGTATGAATGTGTATGCAGTCTAATTCCACTCCCAGGATTCAGACCATGGCTGTGTCTGCTACAACTTAAACACTGTCCATCCCAGTTGCATCTGCTATATAAATATTGCTGTATATCTCCAATCTGCTTTCTGTCATATAAATCCCCTGTGCTTCTGCATTCTGACCTTGTATTACAATACTCATATACAGATTTTCTAGGCCATTTTATGTTGGAGGACAATGTGAGTGACAGTGATATATAATACCTCATTATTCAGAGCAAATGCATATCATTTTGCATTTCTGGCCACAGTGATGGTATCTGACAGGCCTGTGGAAGGAATGTTTATTAGCACTACCTGAATGTTCCCACACGCAGTACCAGATCCCACATTACTATTATGCACATACATCTCACTCTGTTACTGTACACACTCTGACCACAGCTTGACAAGCTGGGGTGTAAATGGGACATACGTGGCTTGTTAGTCACATAAGATATTGGGGAGTTGCTTGTGTGCCAGCTTTGTTCTCATATCTGTGTGTCAATCAGTTGTATTTCCTGTTAGCTGCCTATACATCTGGGATCATCCCACTAATTTCCCAGGGTGACAGCTTCATAGGCAACAGATATGGGCCACTTTAATTGACATTCTGGACATATATGTACAGTTGTGGGGTATGATTCTGTATGCAGACTACTACCACTGGCAGGATTCGAACCGTGGCTGTGTGAGCTAAAAAAACAACAGTTCACATCTTAGTTGCATGTGCTATTCTGTTTTTGTTGTCTGAATTTTTCCTGTTTACTGTTTATGTGTCTCTCAGTTGTACTAAATGGCCTCTGGGGATTACACCTGTCATATACAGGCATTCCTACACTTTTAATTTATGGTGCATGGTGTGGGTAACAGTGCTTAATACTACAGTACTATTACATGATTGCATATCTACATTACCGTATGATACCAGGATATACAGATGCAGTCCAGCAGTTGAACCTGTTTTGTCAGGCTATTACACTTTTATTGACTTACAAATAATATGAAGACTCTTCCTGCCATATTCTCTAGTGTATGCAGTACTTGCCTTGAACAATACAGGTTTTATACAAGCAATTCCTTTACTACTACTTTTATTTTTTTTACTATGACAGTCAATGCATGAGTATTACTATCTTGCCTCATGTTACAACCTTGCCATTTGGCTGATGTGGGCCTCCTGGTTCACGGCCCACTCCATTGCAGATGTGAGGGACACAAGAGGAATATTTAGCCATGCCTATCCATGATATACCTGAGCTAGCAATTATTACACACATACTGGGGTGATACTTACACACGACTGGAAAATCCCCTAATGCTCTAGCCTTTTGGAGCCACTCCTCCAAGAGGTCCCCCTTACGCTGCTTCAGGTCGGCATAGGGGTGCCTGACCTGCCCACCAGTTCGGGGTATGCCAGTGGCACTGGTGAGGTCACTGGTGAGATGATCCCAAGCCTCCACCTTATATTGGAAGCCCTGGCACTGGACCTGCAGCAGTCTCTGAGCATAATCTTTAACTAGGAGTCCTGCCATGACCTTGGGCTCCTGGATGCACCAGCGCTGCACCTGGAAGTGCACACCTTCTCCCCTTACTGCCATAGTGCCTGCAAGGGGAAGCTACAACCAGTTATGAGATGTACTCACACCTCTTGGGTTTAAGTATGGCCAATTTCCAGCACTTTTCTGTGATTGGCCAGTTTTGAAAAGGCTAAGCTATGGGCAAAACTGTTTACCTAGGGTTGGTATTGTTTAAAAGTGTATACCACTGGGCATAATGACTTAGCTGGTCTACACATTGCTCACACCTCCTAAGCTGGCTTGTGCAATGCTTAGTGTTGCTTACATTACACTTTGTATTATAATGTTTTTTGGCATTGAGTTATTAATCATTACAGCTTATATGTGTGCCTGGTATCCATGATTCATGTGTACGTACACTCTGTGGGGTCCTTGTGTTTTATGGGGACTTCAACACTCTATTACAATTACACCTCACTTCTGGGCTTACTGCTGTACTGCAGTTCACATATTTATGTTATGTAGTGGGTCATGGTACACATGACTGCGTACTGATTCTTTTTACTGGTTCAGTTTGGTTATACTATGGTGAGGACTTGTTTGCTACTACCTCATTCTTCTGTACTTCTGTGATGGCTTGCTAGATAACTACTGGGACTTTGGTGTATAGGGTCCTGTGTTCAAGACCTGCATCACTGTTTATTTTGTTGATGAGCAGAACAAGGCCTGTTGGATACAGAGTGATCAAGGCACTTTTGAGCAGTTGTAGCCAGGTTTGCATGATGGTAAGCACTGCCAACCTACCGTTACATCTGCTTACACAGTGTTAGCTTTAGAATTGCTTAGCCAGTGTAGATGCTTACTAGTGCTTAAATATGCTTACTACTGCTTATTTGTGCTTACATCTGCTTACTAGTGCCTTATTCATTATGACACTGACACCTCACATGTGCATTTACTTCAGTACTCCATTTCATAACAATATGTTATTTAGTGTGTTATGCAACATAAATATTACTCATAACATGCTTTGCTATGGAAAATGGAATCTGCTGCAGTGGGACTCAAACCAGTACTGCCTGCTTGTAAGGCAAATGCTCTTCCCACTACACTATTGCTATGCTGCTTCATTCGCATATATTTTCCTTGTTATCCTCTTCAGCCATTTAAGCTGCATTAACCATAGCTAAGCGATGGGAACACCTGTGCATCTATGGTTAGCTGTAATCGGATTTTTTAAAAAAAAAAGGGTTTATGCATTTTATTTATACATTCTGTTGCTGTTATAAACAAGGGGGAATGTTGGTAGGGATATGCGGTCACCTGTGAGCGGTCTCGCTCATTGCATACCCCTTTCTGCTGTTCTACATTGCAGGGGCATATTTATTCTGAGAGCTCTGCTCTCAGACATGCCTTCTGCACTCTTACATGCTCCGTGTAGGCTTAGGAGCCTGGGCAGCATGCCTCATTAATATGCATGGCGCGCTGTCGTCCTGCTCCTAAACGGTCACTTCCGTGCAGAACTAAGCTAGTCCTGCATGGAAGATTAGTAAATCTGGGGAAGTATTTTTTGTGAGATGCTCAGAAAAAAAATACCATCATTTAACTATGTTTAAAATGCCTAGCTAGTACAGTGTTTGCTGTGAATAATACAGAAAAATCACCGCAAACTTACAGCTAGCTTGCCAAATATTAACAAATCCTGGCTGTATGTCACAGTTTCCAGATATCTTCCACCAAGCAATTTATTTATTTATTTTACATTTTTTTACCAGGAGGGTCCTTGCTATTTTTATATATCTGATAAAACTGTGAATTATCCTTTCTGTAGATTATAGTTTTGAATTAACACTGATATGTTTCTGATATTCAGAGTGGCTTTTTATGCTGATCCTAGCACTAAGCTAACCTTTTTGGTTGAAAGGTCTCACTCTAAGGCTAACAGTTAATCCTACTAAAAAATAAAAAGATGTGGAGTTCATAGGACCATGGGGGTTACAAGGTCAAACCGTAGCTAGGTCAACTTTTTCCCTCTGCAGTTCTTGACCTGGAGCCCCTTGACTCAAAGTTGAGGAACAAAAAAAAACACTGTTCTGAAACTGTAGCAAGCTGCTTATAACAGATGAACCACTGCAAAGTGAGCAGTTCAACACTGCTGCCATGGAAGTACAAGCAGTGCAGGCATTCATTTATAAAGCAACAATATCCTCATGAGTTCATAAAATAATTCTGGTACTGCACTCCCATATTGTCAACACCTGATGATCATATCCTTAACAGCTTGTGCCAAGGGCAGCTTCCCCTTTTGTGCTAGTTAGCAACTTCTGGGGCTTATCTAGCTGTATGATATGTCTTCCATAGGTACTTGCCAAAAGGGGCATTGTACTCTATAATTGGTCTAATTAGGACTGAGTGCAGAAGGATGATAATATCTTTTAAACTAGATGAGATGTCTTTACATATCAGGTAGGGTATGTGGAAGGACATTCTGACTACTCCTGCTACATGATAGTCAAAGGAAAAGGCATTTTTGACCAAGGTGCTGAGATGCTTGACTACTATCTAAGTTTAAATTGGGTTACTGGCTATACTGTAAATTGTAGATGACAGTTGCTTACCAAATGTGATAATACTGCACTTTGTTGAATTTTTAGCCCTTTTTCTGTACACCATTGGTTTGTAAGAATTAGTTCATGCTATGGCTATTTCTTATCAGGATGAATGAATGATCATACCCAGCTAACAGTCATTGTCAAAGCTGATTAGCTATAGATCTGGATTTTCATTCCGAGAAGGTTGGGCATCGGGCTGGCAACTCGGTACCATAAAAATCCACTGCCAATCAATCTGTGGACCTGCGATCCACTCTGGTAAACCCTAACCAGGAAAAGCCGAATTACATTGCTAGACACTGCTATAGCTCTGGATTTGCAATTTGGAAGATGGAGAAGTATATGCTAGAAAGAAGCGTTCCCGGTACTGAACCCAGAGGTGTTCTACTAGATACCTTCTTCCTTTCTGAGGTAACAACTGCCTCTGTAACTATGTGGATTGTAGCTTTCAGCCAATTTGCTACAGTCGCTAATATGTATGGGTCAGCATTTAGATTTCCTTATGAAGCTAGAATGAAAAATGTATGCATCATTTTCAGTGGAAGCCTGAGGAGAAAATCACCAAAATATTACAAAACCATTTTAATAACAATCATTTTTATAAGCTTCAAAAATAATATAAAACATCTACAGTTTAAATTATTATACCAAATAAAACATGTAACAATATTGGTTTAAAAAAGATACAACTTATATGTCAATAATTTAATATTTAGAGACATTGTAGTCAGTTTAGAGATATTAAAGGAAAGTTAGTATAATATGAACAGGTACCAAAGACCTTGATAAGATCTAGTTATGTTATATGGACTATGACTACTATCCTCCAGATCTGTGGCCTTTTTTAAAGAAATTTAATAAATTAAGTAGACGTGACTTACCCTTGACAAAACCAAACTGCTGAGAATCAGGTTGCATAAGATTTTTAATATTGTAGTTTATGAAGTCAGACATGATAGGTTTTATGGCATTTCAAATTAGGCTAGTTAGGATGATAGGTCTATAGTTACAGATATCTGTGATAAGACCTCCCACCTTGTGAAATGGCAAGAATAGCAGCTGTTTCCTATACATCAGGGATGCACCTCGTGGATAGGCTTAAATTAAACAAGAAAAGGAAGGGTTCATCAAGGGCATGTTTTGTACTATTTATTAGGCACCTGGGTACATTTTATTGGCCAAGCAAGTGGTATTTTTAGATTTAAGAGCACAGGCATGCGGGTTTAAGTGATAAGATTTGCTGAATTCCTGTGTTTGTTTCTGGTTAATTTAGCACTAAATTTGTGTAAGGTGGGAAGGAGGTTACACCATTTTTGGATTAGTTCAGAATATTGTTTTGTGATATTTCATAATTTCTTGATAAAACTAAGGAAGAATTCCTAAATGTGTTTGACTTCAAATGCTGGTTTCAATTCATGCTTTGCTTTAGTCTTACTGATTGCAGATTTTTTGTATGTATTTACTGATCTTTTTGATAGATTTAATGCAGGTAGCTTGAGATTTGCTATACAGGACTTTAGGAAGTTTTATTTATCTTTTTCTTATATACTGATAGACCAGCAAGATGGTTTGTTCTTAGACTATCCAATGTGTTGGGTTGTAGTGGAGATGGCTAGATTTCTACTCTTGTTTATGTGGGAGTATAACTCACTTGTAAGAATAGCCACTGATACTGCATGGAAACTGCTGAGAAAGAGAGAGAGAGCACCATTAACTTTGAATAAGTTTATATGTTTGTAGTCCTTACGTTCAGAATTATTTACAGAGAGAAAAAGTTTGCCATTGGATTTAATCAGAGATGGCAATACTAAACTAATGGTACATGTAGAGCTATGTTGGTAAAGATGAGGTCAAGAAAGCTCTGTCTTTAGTGAAATGTTTTAATATTCATTCTGTGGAATTATCATTTATTAAGTCCAGGAATCTTTGGGAATACCAAACATTTGATGTACAGGTGTACCAGTTTAGCAAAGAATAATTGAAATCTTCCATTAAGAAGTATGTTCTTTTAAGGGTAGTTTAATAAATATATTTAGGAATTTTTTGTGGTCTTCCTTAGCGGTCTGAATGGAGAGAAGATATTGGCAAGGCAAGGAGAACAGTATTACGAGAACAGAATACATCCTCAAATCTTGGTGAGTAATTTAAGAAGGTGAACTTTATTTTCACAAAATCTCATTAAGACAACACTGATATAGAGATTGTATTTTATATATATCCTGGAGAAAGGTAGATTAAAATTAAAAAAGACAGCTTGGAGCACAGGTCCCAGACTTTAAAAAAAGTGCCCAACCCTAGTGTATATACTA